>NW_027038969.1:0-9251 GCF_034236695.1 Oncorhynchus nerka
AGTGGCCTTTGTTTCAGTTACGTATTGCTGTTAGTCTAGTGATGATGGATGGTGATAAACATGGTTTAATAACAGCTGGGTCAGAACTCTATGGTTAGTCTAGTGATGATGGTGATAAACATGGTTTAATAACAGCTGGGTCAGAACTCTATGGTTAGTCTAGTGATGATGATGATAAACATGGTTTAATATGGATCAAACTCTGGTTGATCTAGGTGGTTTAATAACAGCTGGATCAGAACTCTATGGTTAGTCTAGTGATGATATAAACATGGTTTAATAACGGCTGGGTCAGTACTCTATGGTTAGTCTAGTGATGATGTTGATAAACATGGTTTAATAGCAGCTGATCTATGGTTATCTAGTGATGATGATGGTGATAAACATGGTTTAATAGCAGCTGGGTCAGAACTCTATGGTTTAGTCTAGTGATGATGATAAACATGGTTTAATAACAGCTGGATCAGAACTCTATGATCTAGGATGATAAAAACATGGTTTAATAACAGCTGGATCAGAACTCTATGGTTAGTCTAGTGATGATGGTGATAAACATGGTTTAATAACAGCTGGATCAGAACTCTATGGTTAGTCTAGTGATGATGATGATTAACATGGTTTAATAACAGCTGGATCAGAACTCTATGGTTAGTCTAGTGATGATGGTGATAAACATGGTTTAATAACAGCTGGGTCAGAACTCTATGGTTAGTCTAGTGATGATGATGATGATAAACATGGTTTAATAACAGCTGGGTCAGAACTCTATGGTTAGTCTAGTGATGATGATGATGATGATTAACATGGTTTAATATCAGCTGGGTCAGAACTCTATGGTTAGTCTAGTGATGATGATGATTAACATGGTTTAATAACAGCTGGATCAGAACTCTATGGTTAGTCTAGTGATGATGATAAACATGGTTTAATATCAGCTGGGTCAGAACTCTATGGTTAGTCTAGTGATGATGATGATTAACATGGTTTAATAGCAGCTGGGTCAGAACTCTATGGTTAGTCTAGTGATGATGATACACATGGTTTAATAACAGCTGGGTCAGAACTCTATGGTTAGTCTAGTGATGATGATAAACATGGTTTAATAACAGCTGGGTCAGAACTCTATGGTTAGTCTAGTGATGATGATGGTGATAAACATGGTTTAATAACAGCTGGGTCAGAACTCTATGGTTAGTCTAGTGATGATGATAAACATGGTTTAATAGCAGCTGGGTCAGAACTCTATGGTTAGTCTAGTGATGATGATGATGATTAACATGGTTTAATAACAGCTGGATCAGAACTCTATGGTTAGTCTAGTGATGATGATGGTGATAAACATGGTTTAATAACAGCTGGATCAGAACTCTATGGTTAGTCTAGTGATGATGATGATGATGATGATTAACATGGTTTAATAACAGCTGGGTCAGAACTCTATGGTTAGTCTAGTGATGATGATGATGATGATAAACATGTTTAATAACAGCTGGGTCAGAACTCTATGGTTAGTCTAGTGATGGTGATAAACATGGTTTAATAGCAGCTGGATCAGAACTCTATGGTTAGTCTAGTGATGATGATAAACATGTTTAATAACAGCTGGGTCAGAACTCTATGGTTAGTCTAGTGATGATGATAAACATGTTTAATAACAGCTGGGTCAGAACTCTATGGTTAGTCTAGTGATGATGGTGATAAACATGATTTAATAACAGCTGGGTCAGAACTCTATGGTTAGTCTAGTGATGTTGATAAACATGGTTTAATAACAGCTGGGTCAGAACTCTATGGTTATTCTAGTGATGATGATGGTGATAAACATGGTTTAATAACAGCTGGGTCAGAACTCTATGGTTATTCTAGTGATGATGATGGTGATAAACATGATTTAATAACAGCTGGGTCAGAACTCTATGGTTATTCTAGTGATGATGATAAACATGATTTAATCAGATCAGAAGGACAATAGTCAGTATGCTTCATGTCTATTCTAATACAGTCTCATCATTTCAATGTTTGGTTCAGTCACAACAAGCTAATTAATAATCTACAATGAGATTCTACTCGATTACATTCTGCTTCTCTATTGGTCTCTTCATTCTCCCTGTGTTGGAACCAGCTCTGTCATGGTACCTCTGTTCTCCATCTCTGTATTCTCTAGGAATGAGATGTTGTTGCACGTCTTACTCCGTTGTACAGCAGGCCTCTGTATTTACTTCTCCCCGTTCAGACTGTCACAGTGTGTCAACACATTTCCACACAGCGTCACACAGGGTCCAGAGACACAGGGGAGATTATAGAGATCTAGACGCAGGAGGTCTCTGCCATTTCATACTAGCTTTTCAATGAGAAAATCCTCCCTATTGCGTGCACAACAGTAGCCTCATGAATATATCTCCTCCTTCCTAGTACTAGTTATATATAGCTCATACCCTCTCTATCTCCAGCACTAGCTATATAACCCCTACCCTCTCTATATATCTCCTACCTTCTCTGTCTCCAGTACTAGTTATATAGATCTCCTACCCTCTCTATATATCTCCTACCCTCTCTATATATCTCCTACCCTCTCTATATATCTCCTACCCTCTCCATCTCCAGTACTAGAGATATAGATATAGATAGATATATATATATATCTATGACCCTCTCCATCTCCTCTTCACCAGTAGCCTGCTATCTATGTATATGTATCTATCCATTCCTTCCCTAGCAGTTCTAGTTAAACCTCAGCATGCTAGCTATGTATATGTATCTATCCATTCCTTCCCTAGCAGTTCTACTTAAACCTCAGCATGCTAGCTATGTATATGTATCTATCCATTCCTTCCCTAGCAGTTCTAGTTAAACCTCAGCATGCTAGCTATGTATATGTATCTATCCATTCCTTCCCTAGCAGTTCTAGTTAAACCTCAGCATGCTATCTATGTATATGTATCTATCCATTCCTTCCCTAGCAGTTCTAGTTAAACCTCAGCATGCTAGCTATGTATATGTATCTATCCATTCCTTCCCTAGCAGTTCTAGTTAATCCTCAGCATGCTAGCTATGTATATGTATCTATCCATTCCTTCCCTAGCAGTTCTAGTTAAACCTCAGCATGCTAGCTATGTATATGTATCTATCCATTCCTTCCCTAACAGTTCTAGTTAAACCTCAGCATGCTAGCTATGTATATGTATCTATCCATTCCTTCCCTAGCAGTTCTAGTTAAACCTCAGCATGCTATCTATGTATATGTATCTATCCATTCCTTCCCTAACAGTTCTAGTTAAACCTCAGCATGCTAGCTATGTATATGTATCTATCCATTCCTTCCCTAGCAGTTCTAGTTAAACCTCAGCATGCTAGCTATGTATCTATCCATTCCTTCCCTAACAGTTCTAGTTAAACCTCAGCATGCTAGCTATGTATATGTATCTATCCATTCCTTCCCTAGCAGTTCTAGTTAATCCTCAGCATGCTATCTATGTATATGTATCTATCCATTCCTTCCCTAGCAGTTCTAGTTAAACCTCAACATGCTAGCTATGTATATGTATCTATCCATTCCTTCCCTAGCAGTTCTAGTTAAACCTCAGCATGCTTTGCTCAACTCCCTGGTGAACAACAACACCAAGACCATTGAGACATGTTGACAACAAGATGAAACCAAAACAACAACAAAATCCAGCAAGCAGAAAGTAATCAATAGACCGAGCTACGTTGTTCTGGTACACACACTTGAAGTCAGTAGTCTCTTAGCAGTGTAGTTTATATGGAATATGGTGCAATTTGGGACGCAACCAGGTGTCTCTCTCAGACTGTTCATTACAGTGATTAAAACCTCCATGGTGGAAGGGTGATGTGTTGCTCTGCCACCCACACAGCTAGCAGAAGAGATAAGGGTAGAACAGACTCCCATGAACCTCCCTACAACCTAGCATTAGAGACAAGGGTAGAACAGACTCCCATGAACCTCCTACAACCTAGCAGAAGAGACAAGGGTAGAACAGACTCCCACGAACCTCCCTACAACCTAGCATTAGAGACAAGGGTAGAACAGACTCCCATCAACCTCCTTACAACCTAGCAGAAGAGACAAGGGTAGAACAGACTCCATGAACCTCCCTACAACCTAGCAGAAGAGACAAGGGTAGAACAGACTCCCATGAACCTCCCTAAAACCTAGCAGAAGAGACAAGGGTAGAACAGACTCCCATGAACCTCCCTACAACCTAGCAGAAGAGACAAGGGTAGAATAGACTCCCATGAACCTCCCTACAACCTAGCAGAAGTGACAAGGGTAGAACAGACTCCCATGAACCTCCCTACAACCTAGCAGAAGAGACAAGGGTAGAACAGACTCCCATGAACCTCCCTACAACCTAGCAGAAGAGACAAGGGTAGAATAGACTCCCATGAACCTCCTTACAACCTAGCAGAAGAGACAAGGGTAGAACAGACTCCCATGAAGCTCCTTACAACCTAGCAGAAGAGACAGGGGTAGAATAGACCACCATGAAGCTCCTTACAACCTAGCAGAAGAGACAGGGGTAGAATAGACCACCATGAACCTCCTTACAACCTAGCAGAAGAGACAGGGGTAGAATAGACCACCACGAACCTCCCTGCAACCTAGCAGAAGAGACAGGGGTAGAATAGACCACCATGAACCTCCTTACAACCTAGCAGAAGAGACAAGGGTAGAATAGACTCCCATGAACCTCCTTACAACCTAGCAGAAGAGACAGGGGTAGAATAGACCACCATGAACCTCCTTACAACCTAGCAGAAGAGACAGGGGTAGAATAGACCACCACGAACCTCCCTACAACCTAGCAGAAGAGACAGGTGTAGAATAGACCACCATGAACCTCCCTACAACCTAGCAGAAGAGACAGGGGTAAAATAGACCACCATGAACCTCCCTACAACCTAGCAGAAGAGACAGGGGTAGAATAGACCACCATGAACCTCCCTACAACCCTCAGAGAACAGTGAGAGTATTAAGGCTTATATTACTGCCTCCATGGTGTTGTTCCTGTTGTTCCTGTTGTCCCTGTTGTTCTTGTTGTCGCTGTTGTCCATGTTGTTCCAGTTGTTCCCGTTGTCCATGTTGTTCCTGTTGTCCCTGTTGATCTTGTTGTCCCTGTTGTCCATGTTGTTCCTGTTGTCCATGTTGTTCCTGTTGTTCCTGTTGTCCGTGTTGTTCCTGTTGTCCCTGTTGTTCCTGTTGTCGATGTTGTTCCTGTTGATCTTGTTGTTCCTGTTGATCTTGTTGTTCCTGTTGTTCCTGTTGATCTTGTTGTTCCTCTTGTCCCTGTTGTTCCTCTTGTCCCTGTTGTTTTTGTTGTCCCTGTTGTTCTTGTTGTCCCTGTTGTTCTTGTTGTACCTGTTGTTCCTGTTGTCCATGTTGTTCTTGTTGTCCATGTTGTTCTTGTTGTCCATGTTGTTCTTGTTGTCCCTGTTGTTCCTGTTGTCCATGTTGTTCCTGTTGTTCCTGTTGTCCATGTTGTTCCTGTTGTCCATGTTCCTGTTGCCCATGTTGTTCCTGTTGTCCCTGTTGATCTTGTTGTTCCTGTTGTCCCTGTTGTCCATGTTGTTCCTGTTGTCCCTGTTGATCTTGTTGTTCCTGTTGTCCCTGTTGTCCATGTTGTTCCTCTTGTCCCTGTTGTTCCTGTTGCCCATGTTGTTCTTGTTGTCCTTGTTGTTCCTGTTGTCCATGTTGTTCTTGTTGTCCATGTTGTTCTTGTTGTCCCTGTTGTTCCTGTTGTCCATGTTGTTCCTGTTGTCCATGTTGTTCCTGTTGTCCATGTTGTTCCTGTTGCCCATGTTGTTATTGTTGCCCATGTTGTTCCTGTTGTTCATGTTGTTCCTGTTGTCCATGTTGTTCCTGTTGCCCATGTTGTTCCTGTTGTTCATGTTGTTCCTGTTGTCCATGTTGTTCCTGTTGCCCATGTTGTTCCTGTTGCCCATGTTGCCCCTGTTGTCCATGTTGTTCTTGTTGTTCTTGTTGTTCCTGTTGTCCATGTTGTTCCTGTTGTCCATGTTCCTGTTGCCCATGTTGTTCCTGTTGTCCCTGTTGATCTTGTTGTTCCTGTTGTCCCTGTTGTCCATGTTGTTCCTGTTGATCTTGTTGTTCCTGTTGTCCCTGTTGTCCATGTTGTTCCTGTTGTCCATGTTGTTCCTGTTGTCCATGTTGTTCCTGTTGTCCATGTTGTTCCTGTTGCCCATGTTGTTATTGTTGCCCATGTTGTTCCTGTTGTTCATGTTGTTCCTGTTGTCCATGTTGTTCCTGTTGCCCATGTTGTTCCTGTTGCCCATGTTGTTCCTGTTGCCCATGTTGCCCCTGTTGTCCATGTTGTTCTTGTTGTTCTTGTTGTTCCTGTTGTCCTTGTTTTTCCTGTTGTCCTTGTTGTTCCTGTTGTCCTTGTTGTTCCTGTTGTCCTTGTTGTTCTTGTTGTCCATGTTGTTCTTGTTGTCCATGTTGTTCTTGTTGTTCCTGTTGTCCCTGTTGTCCATGTTGTCCCTGTTGTCCATGTTGTTCCTGTTGTCCCTGTTGTCCATGTTGTTCCTCTTGTCCCTGTTGTTCCTGTTGCCCATGTTGTTCTTGTTGTCCTTGTTGTTCCTGTTGTCCATGTTGTTCTTGTTGTCCATGTTGTTCTTGTTGTCCCTGTTGTTCCTGTTGTCCATGTTGTTCCTGTTGTCCATGTTGTTCCTGTTGTCCATGTTGTTCCTGTTGCCCATGTTGTTATTGTTGTCCATGTTCCTGTTGCCCATGTTGTTCCTGTTGTTCATGTTGTTCCTGTTGTCCATGTTGTTCCTGTTGCCCATGTTGTTCCTGTTGCCCATGTTGCCCCTGTTGTCCATGTTGTTCTTGTTGTTCTTGTTGTTCCTGTTGTCCATGTTGTTCCTGTTGTCCATGTTCCTGTTGCCCATGTTGTTCCTGTTGTCCCTGTTGATCTTGTTGTTCCTGTTGTCCCTGTTGTCCATGTTGTTCCTGTTGATCTTGTTGTTCCTGTTGTCCCTGTTGTCCATGTTGTTCCTCTTGTCCCTGTTGTTCCTGTTTTGTTGTTCTTGTTGTCCTTGTTGTTCCTGTTGTCCATGTTGTTCTTGTTGTCCATGTTGTTCTTGTTGTCCATGTTGTTCCTGTTGTCCATGTTGTTCCTGTTGTCCATGTTGTTCCTGTTGTCCATGTTGTTCCTGTTGCCCATGTTGTTATTGTTGTCCATGTTCCTGTTGCCCATGTTGTTCCTGTTGTCCATGTTGTTCCTGTTGCCCATGTTGTTCCTGTTGCCCATGTTGCCCCTGTTGTCCATGTTGTTCTTGTTGTTCTTGTTGTTCCTGTTGCCCATGTTGTTCTTGTTGTCCTTGTTTTTCCTGTTGTCCTTGTTGTTCCTGTTGTCCTTGTTGTTCTTGTTGTCCATGTTGTTCTTGTTGTCCATGTTGTCCATGTTGTTCTTGTTGTCCCTGTTGATCTTGTTGTTCCTGTTGTCCCTGTTGTCCATGTTGTTCCTGTTGTCCCTGTTGATCTTGTTGTTCCTGTTGTCCCTGTTCTCCATGTTGTTCCTCTTGTCCCTGTTGTTCCTGTTGCCCATGTTGTTCTTGTTGTCCTTGTTGTTCCTGTTGTCCATGTTGTTCTTGTTGTCCATGTTGTTCTTGTTGTCCCTGTTGTTCCTGTTGTCCATGTTGTTCCTGTTGTCCATGTTGTTCCTGTTGTCCATGTTGTTCCTGTTGCCCATGTTGTTATTGTTGTCCATGTTCCTGTTGCCCATGTTGTTCCTGTTGTTCATGTTGTTCCTGTTGTCCATGTTGTTCCTGTTGCCCATGTTGTTCCTGTTGCCCATGTTGCCCCTGTTGTCCATGTTGTTCTTGTTGTTCTTGTGGTTCCTGTTGCCCATGTTGTTCTTGTTGTCCTTGTTTTTCCTGTTGTCCTTGTTGTTCCTGTTGTCCTTGTTGTTCTTGTTGTCCATGTTGTTCTTGTTGTCCATGTTGTCCATGTTGTTCTTGTTGTCCATGTTGTTCCTGTTGCCCATGTTGTTCCTGTTGCCCATGTTGTTATTGTTGTCCATGTTCCTGTTGCCCATGTTGTTCCTGTTGTTCATGTTGTTCCTGTTGTCCATGTTGTTCCTGTTGCCCATGTTGTTCCTGTTGCCCATGTTGTTCTTGTTGTCCATGTTGTTCTTGTTGTCCATGTTGTTCTTGTTGTCCCTGCTGTCCATGTTGTCCATGTTGTTCCTGTTGTCCCTGTTGTTCTTGTTGTCCATCTTGTTCCTGTTGTCCATGTTGTTATTGTTGCCCATGTTGTTCCTGTTGCCCATGTTGTTCCTGTTGCCCATGTTGTTCCTGTTGTTCATGTTGTTCCTGTTGTCAATGTTGTTCCTGTTGCCCATGTTGTTCCTGTTGCCCATGTTGTTATTGTTGTCCATGTTCCTGTTGCCCATGTTGTTCCTGTTGTCCATGTTGTTCCTGTTGTTCATGTTGTTCCTGTTGCTGTAGTTGCGAATGTCTCCTTGACCTAAACCCATCCATATGCAATATGTACAGAATACTACTGCTATCTTACCTTAAGTAACTACAGTAAACATTACATCTATACTGTATGTGTCTTCATTACGGCACAGAGTTTTTTCCTGGGTCAGACCATGTTGTCAGGAAATACCTCCCCGGGCCCTAGTCCAAAATCAAAAGCAGACATAATGGGCCTCGGTTTTAGGATATTTAACAAGTAAACAAAAGCTAATACCTTGGGAAGTTCTTGTTTTGCTGTGAAGAGACTCAAATGTACCTGATAAAAGGTGTTTACATCTCTCTGCATGGTTCTGGTCTAGACTGCATGGTTCTGGTCTGACTGCATGGTTCTGGCCTGGACTGCATGGTTCTGGCCTGGACTGCATGGTTCAAATCAAATCAAATCAAATTTATTTCAAATCAAATTTATTTATATATAGCCCTTCGTACATCAGCTGATATCTCAAAGTGCTGTACAGAAACCCAGCCTAAAACCCCAAACAGCAAACAATGCAGGTGTAAAAGCACATGGTTCTGGCCTGGACTGCATGGTTCTGGCCTGGATTGCATGGTTCTGGTCTGGACTGCATGGTTCTGGTCTGGACTGCATTGTTCTAGTCTGCTCGGTAGTAGCTCATCTGTGAGTGGTTGTTACAAAGGGTCTTCTTTAAGAATCCCGATAGAACTGACAAATCAAATCAAATCAAATTGTATTTGTCACATACACATGGTTAGCAGATGTTATTGCGAGTGTA
>NW_027038969.1:9751-43202 GCF_034236695.1 Oncorhynchus nerka
AGTGTACTTCGTTCAGTTACGTATTGCTATACGGTCAGACCAGAACCATGCAGTCTAGACCAGAACCATGCAGAGAGACAAACACCTTTTATCAGGTACATTTGAGTCTCTTCACAGCAAAACAAGAACTTCCCAAGGTATTAGCTTTTGTTTACTTGTTAAATATCCTAAAACCGAGGCCCATTATGTCTGCTTGATTTTGGACTAGGGTCCGGGAGGTATTTCCTGACAACATGGTCTGACCCAGGGAAAAAACTCTGTACATAATGAAGACACATACAGTATAGATGTAATGTTTACTGTAGTTACTTAAGGTAAGATAGCAGTAGTATTCTGTACATATTGCATATGGATGGGTTTAGGTCAAGGGAGACATTCAACTGCAGCAACAGGAACAGCATGAACAACAGGAACAACATGGACAACAGGAACAACATGGGCAACAGGAACATGGACAACAATAACAACATGGGCAGGCAGGAATAACATGGGCAACAGGAACAACATTGACAACAGGAGCATGGACAACAAGAACAACATGGACAACAGGAACAACATGGGCAACAGGAACAACATGGGCAACAGGAACAACATGGGCAACAGGAACAAGATGGACAACAAGAACAACAGGGACAACAGGAACAACATGGACAACATGGACAACATGGACAGCAGGGACAACAAGAACAACATGGACAACAAGAACAACATGGACAACAAGAACAACATGGGCAACAGGAACAACATGGGCAACAGGAACAACATGGACAACAGGAACAACATGAACAACAGGAACAACATGGGCAACAGGAACATGGACAACAATAACAACATGGGCAAATAGAACAACATGGGCAACAGGAACAACATGGACAACAAGAACAACATGGACAACATGGACAACAAGAACAACAAGGACAACAGGAACAACAAGGACAACAGGAAAAACAAGGACAACAAGAACAACATGGGCAACAAGAACAACATGGGCAACAGGAACAACAAGAACAACAAGAACAACATGGACAACAGGGGCAACATGGGCAACAGGAACAACATGGACAACAGGAACAACATGGACACAGGAAACAACATGGGCAACAGGAACATGGACAACAATAACAACATGGGCAACAGGAACAACATGGACAACAGGAACAACATGGACAACAGGAACAACATGGACAACAGGAACAACAGGGACACAAAACAACATGGACAACAAGAACAACATGGACAACAGGAACAACAAGGACAACAAGAACAACATGGGCAACAGGAACAACAGGGACAACAACATGGACAACAGGACATGGAACAACAATATCAACAGGGACAACAGGAACAACATGGACAACAGGGACAGCAGGAACAACAAGATCAACAGGGACAACAAGAACAACATGGACAACATGGACAACAAGAACAACATGGACAACAAGAACAACAAGGACAACAGGAACAACAAGGACAACAGGAAAAACAAGGAACAACAACATGGGCAACAGGAACAACAGGAACAACAAGAACAACATGGACAACAGGGGCAACATGGGCAACAGGAACAACATGGGCAACAGGAACAACATGGACAACAGGAACAACATGAACAAGGAACAACATGGGCAACAAACATGGACAACAATACAACATGGGCAACAGGAACAACATGGACAACAGGAACAACATGGACAACATGGACAACAAGAACAACATGGACAACAAGAACAACAAGGACAACAGGAACATGGACAACAGGAAAAACAAGGACAACAAGAACAACATGGGCAACAAGAACAACATGAACAAACAACAAGAACAACAAGAACAACATGGACAACAGGGGCAACATGGGCACAGGAACAACATGGGCAACAGGAACAGGAACAGGACAACATGGGCAACAGGAACATGGACAACAATAACAACATGGGCAACAGGAACAACATGGACAACAGGAACAACATGGACAACAGGAACAACATGGACAACAGGAACAACAGGGACAACAAGAACAACATGGACAACAAGAACAACATGGACAACAGGAACAACAAGGACAACAAGAACAACATGGGCAACAGGAACAACAGGGACAAGAGGAACAACATGGACAACAGGGACAACAGGAACAACAAGATCAACAGGGACAACAGGAACAACATGGACAACAGGGACAACAGGAACAACAAGATCAACAGGGACAACAAGAACAACATGGACAACATGGACAACAAGAACATGGACAACAAGAACAACAAGGACAACAGGAACAACAAGGACAACAGGAAAAACAAGGACAACAAGAACAACATGGGCAACAGGAACAACAAGAACAACAAGAACAACATGGACAACAGGGGCAACATGGGCAACAGGAACAACATGGGCAACAGGAACAACATGGACAACAGGAACAACATGAACAACAGGAACAACATGGGCAACAGGAACATGGACAACAATAACAACATGGGCAACAGGAACAACATGGACAACAGGAACAACATGGACAACAGGAACAACATGGACAACAGGAACAACATGGACAACAAGAACAACATGGACAACAAGAACAACATGGACAACAGGAACAACAAGGACAACAAGAACAACATGGGCAACAGGAACAACAGGGACAAGAGGAACAACATGGACAACAGGGACAACAGGAACAACAAGATCAACAGGAACAACATGGACAACAGGGACAACAGGAACAACAAGATCAACAGGGACAACAGGAACAACATGGGCAACAGGAACATGGACAACAGGAACAACATGGACAACAGGAACAACAGGAACAACATGGACAACAGGAACAACAGGGACAACAAGAACAACATGGACAACAAGAACAACATGGACAACAGGACAACAGGAACAACAGGTACAACAAGAACAACAGGGACAACAAGAACAACAGGGACAACAAAAACAACAGGGACAAGAGGAACAACAGGGACAAGAGGAACAACAAGATCAACAGGAACAACATGGACAACAGGAACAACAGGAACAACAAGATCAACAGGAACAACATCGACAACAGGAACAACATGGACAACAAGATCAACAGGGACAACAGGAACAACACGGACAACAGGAACAACAGGAACAACATGGACAACAGGAACAACATGGACAACAGGGACAACAAGATCAACAGGGACAACAGGAACAACATGGACAACGGGAACAACTGGAACAACATGGACAACAGCGACAACAAGAACAACAGGGACAACAGGAACAACACCATGGAGGCAGTAATATAAGCCTTAATACTCTCACTGTTCTCTGAGGGTTGTAGGGAGGTTCATGGTGGTCTATTCTACCTGTCTCTTCTGCTAGGTTGTAGGGAGGTTCATGGTGGTCTATTTTACCCCTGTCTCTTCTGCTAGGTTGTAGGGAGGTTCATGGTGGTCTATTCTACACTGTCTCTTCTGCTAGGTTGTAGGGAGGTTCGTGGTGGTCTATTCTACCCCTGTCTCTTCTGCTAGGTTGTAAGGAGGTTCATGGTGGTCTGTTCTACCCCTGTCTCTTCTGCTAGGTTGTAAGGAGGTTCATGGGAGTCTATTCTACCCTTGTCTCTTCTGCTGGGTTGTAAGGAGGTTCATGGTGGTCTATTCTACCCCTGTCTCTTCTGCTAGGTTGCAGGGAGGTTCGTGGTGGTCTATTCTACCCTGTCTCTTCTGCTAGGTTGTAGAGGTTCATGGTGGTCTATTCTACCCTGTCTCTTCTGCTAGGTTGTAAGAGCTTCATGGTGGTCTATTCTACCCCTGTCTCTTCTGCTAGGTTGTAAGGGCTTCATGGGAGTCTGTTCTACCCTTGTCTCTTCTGCTAGGTTGTAAGGAGGTTCATGGGGAGTCTATTCTACCCTTGTCTCTTCTGCTAGGTTGTAGGGAGGTTCATGGGAGTCTGTTCTACCCTTGTCTCTTCTGCTAGGTTGTAGGGAGGTTCATGGGAGTCTGTTCTACCCTTGTCACTTCTGCTAGGTTGTAGGGAGGTTCATGGGAGTCTATTCTACCCTTGTCTCTTCTGCTAGGTTGTAGGGAGGTTCATGGGAGTCTGTTCTACCCTTGTCTCTTCTGCTAGGTTTTAGGGAGGTTCATGGGAGTCTGTTCTACCCTTGTCTCTTCTGCTAGGTTGTAGGGAGGTTCATGGGAGTCTGTTCTACCCTTGTCTCTTCTGCTAGGTTGTAAGGAGGTTGATGGGAGTCTGTTCTACCCTTGTCTCTAATGCTAGGTTGTAGGGAGGTTCATGGGAGTCTGTTCTACCCTTGTCTCTTCTGCTAGGTTGTAAGGAGGTTCATGGGAGTCTGTTCTACCCTTGTCTCTAATGCTAGGTTGTAGGGAGGTTCATGGGAGTCTGTTCTACCCTTATCTCTTCTGCTAGCTGTGTGGGTGGCAGAGCAACACATCACCCTTCCACCATGGAGGTTTTAATCACTGTAATGAACAGTCTGAGAGAGACACCTGGGTTGCGTCCCAAATTGCACCATATTCCATATAAACTACACTGCTAAGAGACTACTGACTTCAAGTGTGTGTGTACCAGAACAACGTAGCTCGGTCTATTGATTACTTTCTGCTTGCTGGATTTTGTTGTTGTTTTGGTTTCATCTTGTTGTCAACATGTCTCAATGGTCTTGGTGTTGTTGTTCACCAGGGAGTTGAGCAAAGCATGCTGAGGTTTAACTAGAACTGCTAGGGAAGGAATGGATAGATACATATACATAGCTAGCATGTTGAGGTTTAACTAGAACTGCTAGGGAAGGAATGGATAGATACATATACATAGATAGCATGCTGAGGTTTAACTAGAACTGCTAGGGAGGAATGGATAGATAAATATACATAGATAGCATGCTGAGGTTTAACTAGAACTGCTAGGGAGGAATGGATAGATAAATATACATAGATAGCATGCTGAGGTTTAACTAGAACTGCTAGGGAAGGAATGGATAGATACATATACATAGCTAGCATGCTGAGGTTTAACTAGAACTGCTAGGGAAGGAATGGATAGATACATATACATAGCTAGCATGCTGAGGTTTAACTAGAACTGCTAGGGAAGGAATGGATAGATACATATACATAGCTAGCATGCTGAGGTTTAACTAGAACTGCTAGGGAAGGAATGGATAGATACATATACATAGATAGCATAAGGTGAATGCACCAATTTGTAAGTCGCTCTGGATAAGAGCGTCTGCTAAATGACTTAAATGTAAATGTAATAGCAGGCTACTGGTGAAGAGGAGATGGAGAGGGTAGGAGATATATAGAGAGGGTAGGAGATATATAGAGAGGGTAGGAGATATATAGAGAGGGTAGATCTATATAACTAGTACTGGAGACAGAGAAGGTAGGAGATATATAGAGAGGGTAGGGGTTATATAGCTAGTGCTAGAGATAGAGAGGGTATGAGCTATATATAACTAGTACTAGGAAGGAGGAGATATATTCATGAGGCTACTGTTGTGCAAATAGGGAGGATTTTCTCATTGAAAAGCTAGTATGAATGGCAGAGACCTCCTGCGTCTAGATCTCTATAATCTCCCTGTGTCTCTGGACCCTGTGTGACGCTGTGTGGAAATGTGTTGAAGCACACTGTGACAGTCTGAACGGGGAGAAGTAAATACAGAGGCCTGCTGTACAACGGAGTAAGACGTGCAACAACATCTCATGCCAAGAGAATACAGAGATGTAGAACAGAGGTACCATGACAGAGCTGGTTCCAACACAGGGAGAATGAAGAGACCAATAGAGAAGCAGAATGTAATAGAGTAGAATCTCATTGTAGATTATTAATTAGCTTGTTGTGACTGAACCAAACATTGAAATGAAGAGACTGTATTAGAATAGACATGAAGCATTCTGATTATTCTCCTTCTGATCTGATTAAACCATGTTTATCATCATCACTAGACTAACCATAGAGTTCTGATCCAGCTGTTATTAAACCATGTTAATCATCATCACCATCATCATCATCACTAGACTAACCATAGAGTTCTGATCCAGCTGTTATTAAACCATGTTTATCATCATCATCATCACTAGACTAACCATAGAGTTCTGACCCAGCTGTTATTAAACCATGTTTATCATCATCATCACTAGACTAACCATAGAGTTCTGACCCAGCTGTTATTAAACCATGTTCATCACCATCACTAGACTAACCATAGAGTTCTGACCCAGCTGTTATTAAACCATGTTCATCACCATCACTAGACTAACCATAGAGTTCTGATCCAGCTGTTATTAAACCATGTTTATCACCATCACTAGACTAACCATAGAGTTCTGACCCAGCTGTTATTAAACCATGTTAATCATCATCACTAGACTAACCATAGAGTTCTGACCCAGCTGTTATTAAACCATGTTAATCACCATCATCATCACTAGACTAACCATAGAGTTCTGACCCAGCTGCTATTAAACCATGTTAATCATCATCACTAGACTAACCATAGAGTTCTGACCCAGCTGTTATTAAACCATGTTAATCACCATCATCATCACTAGACTAACCATAGAGTTCTGACCCAGCTGCTATTAAACCATGTTAATCATCATCACTAGACTAACCATAGAGTTCTGACCCAGCTGTTATTAAACCATGTTAATCACCATCATCATCACTAGACTAACCATAGAGTTCTGACCCAGCTGTTATTAAACCATGTTCATCACCATCACTAGACTAACCATAGAGTTCTGACCCAGCTGCTATTAAACCATGTTTATCACCATCACTAGACTAACCATAGAGTTCTGATCCAGCTGCTATTAAACCATGTTTATCACCATCACTAGACTAACCATCGAGTTCTGACCCAGCTGTTATTAAACCATGTTTATCATCATCACTAGACTAACCATAGAGTTCTGATCCAGCTGTTATTAAACCATGTTTATCACCATCACTAGACTAACCATAGAGTTCTGACCCAGCTGTTATTAAACCATGTTCATCACCATCACTAGACTAACCATAGAGTTCTGATCCAGCTGTTATTAAACCATGTTCATCATCATCACTAGACTAACCATAGAGTTCTGACCCAGCTGCTATTAAACCATGTTTATCACCATCACTAGACTAACCATAGAGTTCTGACCCAGCTGCTATTAAACCATGTTTATCATCATCATCACTAGACTAACCATAGAGTTCTGACCCAGCTGTTATTAAACCATGTTTATCATCATCACCATCATCATCATCACTAGACTAACCATAGAGTTCTGACCCAGCTGTTATTAAACCATGTTTACCATCATCACCATCATCATCATCACTAGACTAACCATAGAGTTCTGACCCAGCTGTTATTAAACCATGTTTACCATCATCATCATCATCATCATCACTAGACTAACCATAGAGTTCTGATCCAGCTGTTATTAAACCATGTTTACCATCATCATCATCATCATCATCACTAGACTAACCATAGAGTTCTGACCCAGCTGATATTAAACCATGTTAATCACCATCATCACTAGACTAACCATAGAGTTCTGACCCAGCTGTTATTAAACCATGTTAATCATCATCACTAGACTAACCATAGAGTTCTGATCCAGCTGTTATTAAACCATGTTCATCATCATCACTAGACTAACCATAGAGTTCTGATCATCTGTTATTAAACCATGTTAATCATCATCATCATCATCATCACTAGACTATCATCATCATTCTGATCCAGCTGTTATCAAACCATGTTAATCATCATCATCATCATCACTAGACTAACCATAGAGTTCTGATCCAGCTGTTATTAAACCATGTTCATCATCATCACTAGACTAACCATAGAGTTCTGACCCAGCTGTTATTAAACCATGTTAATCATCATCACTAGACTAACCATAGAGTTCTGACCCAGCTGTTATTAAACCATGTTAATCATCATCATCATCATCATCACTAGACTAACCAATCTGCTGATCAGCTGTCATCAAACCATGTTAATCACCATCACTAGACCGTCAACATCATCTCTGACCCAGCTGTTATTAAACCATGTTTATCACCATCACTAGACTAACCATAGAGTTCTGACCCAGCTGTTATTAAACCAAAATCATCATCATCATCATCATCACTAGACTAACCATTTTCTGATCATCTGTCATTAAACCATGTTAATCATCATCACCATCATCACTAGACTAACCATAGAGTTCTGATCCAGCTGTTATTAAACCATGTTCATCATCATCACTAGACTAACCATAGAGTTCTGACCAGCTGCTATTAAATCATGTTTATCACCATCATAGACATAACCATAGAGTTCTGATCCAGCTGTTATTATCATCCATGTTCATCATCATCATCATAACCATAGAGTTCTGATCAGCTGTTATTATCATCATCACCATCACTAGACTAACCATAGAGTTCTCATCATCAGCTGTTATTAAACCATGTTTACCATCATCATCATCATCATCACTAGACTAACCATAGAGTTCTGATCATCATCATCTGTTATTAAACCATGTTTATCACATCATCATCACTAGACTAACCATAGAGTTCATCACCAGCTGTTATTAAACCATGTTAATCATCATCATCATCATCACTAGACTAACCATAGAGTTCTGATCATCATCTGCTATTAAACCATGTTAATCATCATCATCATCATCACTAGACTAACCATAGAGTTCTGATCCAGCTGCTATTAAACCATGTTTATCATCATCATCATCATCACTAGACTAACCATAGAGTTCATCATCAGCTGCTATTAAACCATGTTATCATCATCATCATCATCACTAGACTAACCATAGAGTTCATTGCTCATCATCATCAGCTGTTATTAAACCATGTTTATCATCATCATCATCATTTAGACTAACCATAGATCATCTGATCATCATCTGTTATTAAACCATGTTAATCATCATCATCATCATAACCATAGAGTTCTGATCAGCTGTTATCATCATCATAATCATCATCACTAGACTAACCATCATCATCTGATCCAGCTGTTATTAAACCATGTTTATCATCATCACTAGACTAACATCATCATCATCTCATTAAACCATGTTAATCATCATCATCTAGACTAACCATCTTCATCATCAGCTGTTATTAAACCATGTTTTATCATCATCATCATAGACTAACCATAGAGTTCTGACCCAGCTGTTATTAAACCATGTTTATCATCATCATCACTAGACTAACCATAGAGTTCTGACCATCTGTTATTAAACCATGTTTATCATCATCATCACTAGACTAACCATAGAGTTCTGACCCAGCTGTTATTAAACCATGTTCATCATCCATCACTAGACTAACCATAGAGTTCTGACCCAGCTGTTATTAAACCATGTTCATCATCATCATCACTAGACTAACCATCATTCTGATCCAGCTGTTATTAAACCATGTCTATCATCACCATCACTAGACTAACCATAGAGTTCTGACCCAGCTGTTATTAAACCATGTTTATCATCATCATCATCACTAGACTAACCATAGAGTTCATCATCATCAGCATCATTTATTAAACATTTTATCATCATCACTAGACTAACCATCATCATCATCTGACCCAGCTGTTATTAAACCATTTAATCATCATCACTAGACTAACCATAGAGTTCTGACCCAGCTGTTATTAAACCATGTTTATCATCATCATCACTAGACTAACCATAGAGTTCTGACCCAGCTGTTATTAAACCATCATTAATCATCATCATCATAGACTAACCATCATCATTCTGACCCAGCTGTTATTCCATGTTATCATCATCATCATCACTAGACTAACCATAGAGTTCTGACCCAGCTGTTATTAAACCATGTTTATCATCATCATCATCATCCATAGAGTTCTGACCCAGCTGTTATTAAACCATGTTATCACCATCATCATCACTAGACTAACCATCATCATCCAGCTGTTATTAAACCATGTTTATCATCATCATCATCTAGACATCATCAGAGTTCTGACCCAGCTGCTATTAAACCATGTTTATCATCCATCATCTAGACTAACCATAGAGTTCTGACCCTGTTATTAACCATGTTTATCATCATCATCTAGACTAACCATCATTTCATCATCATTATCACCATCACTAGACTAACCATCAGAGTTCTGATCATCTGTTATTAAACCATGTTTATCATCATCATCTAGACTAACCATAGAGTTCTGACCCATCTGTTATTAAACCATGTTTCATCATCATCATCATCTAGACTAACCATAGAGTTCTGACCCAGCTGCTATTAAACCATCATTTATCATCATCACTAGAACCATAATCATCATCTGATCATCATTATTAAACCATGTTTATCATCATCACTAGACTAATCATAGAGTTCTGACCCAGCTGCTATTAAACCATCATTTATCATCATCATCACTAGACTAACCATAGAGTTCTGACCCAGCTGCTATTAAACCATGTTTATCACCATCACTAGACTAACCATAGAGTTCTGATCCCAGCTGCTATTAAACCATGTTTCATCATCATCATCACTAGACTAACCATCACTTTCTGACCCAGCTGTTATTAAACCATGTTTATCATCATCATCATCATCATCACTAGACTAACCATAGAGTTCTGACCATCAGCTGTTATTAAACCATGTTAATCATCATCGTCATCATCATCACTAGACTAACCATAGAGTTCTGACCCAGCTGTTATTAAACCATGTTTACCATCATCATCATCATCATCATCACTAGACTAACCATAGAGTTCTGATCCAGCTGTTATTAAACCATGTTTACCATCATCATCATCATCATCATCACTAGACTAACCATAGAGTTCTGACCCAGCTGATATTAAACCATGTTAATCACCATCATCACTAGACTAACCATAGAGTTCTGATCCAGCTGTTATTAAACCATGTTAATCATCATCACTAGACTAACCATAGAGTTCTGACCCAGCTGTTATTAAACCATGTTAATCATCATCATCACTAGACTAACCATAGATTCTGACCCAGCTGTTATTAAATCATGTTTATCATCATCACTAGACTAACCATCAGTTCTGACCCAGCTGTTGATTAAACCATGTTAATCATCATCATCTAGACTAACCATAGAGTTCTGATCCCAGCTGTTATTAAACCATGTTCATCATCATCACTAGACTAACCATAGAGTTCTGATCCAGCTGTTATTAAACCATGTTAATCATCATCATCACTAGACTAACCATAGAGTTCTGACCCAGCTGTTATTAAACCATGTTTATCATCATCATCATCACTAGACTAACCATAGAGTTCTGACCCAGCTGTTATTAAACCATGTTTATCATCATCATCATCATCTAGAGTTCTGACCATCTGTTATTAAACCATTCTCATCATCATCAGCTGTTATTAAACCATGTTATCATCATCATCACTAGACTAACCATAGAGTTCTGACCCAGCTGTTATTAAACCATGTTTATCATCATCACTAGACTAACCATAGAGTTCATCATCAGCTGTTATTAAACCATGTTAATCACCATCATCATCACTAGACTAACCATAGAGTTCTGACCCAGCTGTTATTAAACCATGTTAATCATCATCATCACTAGACTAACCATAGAGTTCTGACCCAGCTGTTATTAAACCATGTTAATCATCATCATCATCACTAGACTAACCATAGAGTTCTGATCCAGCTGTTATTAAACCATGTTTATCATCCATCACTAGACTAACCATAGAGTTCTGACCCAGCTGTTATTAAACCATGTTTATCATCATCATCACTAGACTAACCATAGAGTTCTGACCCAGCTGTTATTAAACCATGTTTCATCATCATCATCAGACTAACCATAGAGTTCTGATCCAGCTGTTAACCATGTTTATCATCACTAGTTCTGATCCAGCTGTTATTAAACCATGTTTATCAACATCACTAGACTAACCATAGAGTTCTGACCCAGCTGTTATTAAACCATGTTTATCATCATCATCACTAGACTAACCATAGAGTTCTGACCCAGCTGCTATTAAACCATGTTTATCATCATCATCATCACTAGACTAACCATAGAGTTCTGACCCAGCTGCTATTAAACCATGTTTATCACCATCACTAGACTAACCATAGAGTTCTGACCCAGCTGTTATTAAACCATGTTTATCATCATCATCACTAGACTAACCATAGAGTTCTGACCCAGCTGCTATTAAACCATGTTTATCACCATCACTAGACTAACCATAGAGTTCTGACCCAGCTGCTATTAAACCATGTTTATCATCATCATCATCACTAGACATAATCATCATAGAGTTCTGACCCAGCTGCTATTAAACCATGTTTATCATCATCATCACTAGACTAACCATAGAGTTCTGACCCAGCTGTTATTAAACCATGTTTATCATCATCACCATCATCATCATCACTAGACTAACCATAGAGTTCTGACCCAGCTGTTATTAAACCATGTTTACCATCATCATCATCATCATCATCACTAGACTAACCATAGAGTTCTGATCCAGCTGTTATTAAACCATGTTTACCATCATCATCATCATCATCATCACTAGACTAACCATAGAGTTCTGACCCAGCTGTTATTAAACCATGTTTATCACCATCATCATCAACCATAGAGTTCTGATCAGCTGTTATTAAACCATGTTATCATCATCATCACTAGACTAACCATAGAGTTCTGATCCAGCTGTTATTAAACCATGTTAATCATCATCACTAGACTAACCATAGAGTTCTGACCAGCTGTTATTAAACCATGTTTATCATCATCATCACTAGACTAACCATAGAGTTCTGACCCAGCTGTTATTAAACCATGTTAATCATCATCATCATCACTAGACTAACCATAGAGTTCTGACCCAGCTGTTATTAAACCATGTTAATCATCATCATCACTAGACTAACCATAGAGTTCTGATCCAGCTGTTATTAAACCATGTTTAATCATCATCACTAGACTAACCATAGAGTTCTGACCCAGCTGTTATTAAACCATGTTTATCATCATCACTAGACTAACCATAGAGTTCTGACCCAGCTGTTATTAAACCATGTTTATCATCATCATCACTAGACTAACCATAGAGTTCTGATCCAGCTGTTATTAAACCATGTTAATCATCATCACTAGACTAACCATAGAGTTCTGATCCAGCTGCTATTAAACCATGTTTATCACCATCACTAGACTAACCATAGAGTTCTGATCCAGCTGTTATTAAACCATGTTTACCATCATCATCATCATCATCACTAGACTAACCATAGAGTTCTGATCCAGCTGTTATTAAACCATGTTTATCACCATCATCATCACTAGACTAACCATAGAGTTCTGACCCAGCTGCTATTAAACCATGTTAATCATCATCATCATCATCACTAGACTAACCATAGAGTTCTGATCCAGCTGCTATTAAACCATGTTAATCATCATCATCATCATCACTAGACTAACCATAGAGTTCTAATCCAGCTGCTATTAAACCATGTTAATCATCATCATCATCATCACTAGACTAACCATAGAGTTCTGATCCAGCTGCTATTAAACCATGTTTAATCATCATCATGTTGTCTCTGTTTATCATCATCACTAGACTAACCATAGAGTTCTGATCCAGCTGCTATTAAACCATGTTAATCATCATCATCATCATCACTAGACTAACCATAGAGTTCTGATCCAGCTGTTATTAAACCATGTTTATCATCATCACTAGACTAACCATAGAGTTCTGACCCAGCTGTTATTAAACCATGTTTATCATCATCACTAGACTAACCATAGAGTTCTGACCCAGCTGTTATTAAACCATGTTCATCACATCATCATCTAGACTAACCATAGAAATTCTGACCCAGCTGTTATTAAACCATGTTTTATCATCATCATCACTAGACTAACCATAGAGTTCTGACCCAGCTGTTATTAATCACCATGTTTATCATCATCATCATCACTAGACTAACCATAGAGTTCTGACCCAGCTGTTATTAAACCATGTTTATCATCATCACCATCATCATCTAGACTAACCATAGAGTTCTGACCCAGCTGTTATTAAACCATGTTTATCATCATCACTAGACTAACCCATGATTTCTGACCCAGCTGTTATTAATCCATGTTTATCATCATCATCACTAGACTAACCATAGAGTTCTGACCCAGCTGTTATTAAACCATGTTTAATCATCATCATCATCATCACTAGACTAACCATCACCATGTTATTAAACCATGTTTATCATCATCACTAGACTTAACCATAGAGTTCTGACCCAGCTGTTATTAAATCATGTTTGTTATCATCATCACTAGACTAACCATAGAGTTCTGACCCAGCTGTTATTAAACCATGTTTATCACCATCATCATCACTAGACTAACCATAGAGTTCTGACCCAGCTGTTATTAAACCATGTTAATCATCATCATCATCACTAGACTAACCATAGAGTTCTGACCCAGCTGTTATTAAACCATGTTTATCATCATCATCATCATCACTAGACTAACCAGCTGTTGAGAGTTCTAGACTAACCATAGACCCAGCTGTTATTAAACCATGTTAATCATCATCATCACTAGACTAACCATAGAGTTCTGACCCAGCTGTTATTAAACCATGTTTATCATCATCATCATCACTAGACTAACCATAGAGTTCTGACCAGCTGTTATTAAACCATCACTAGTTAACCATATCATCAGCTGTTATTAAACCATGTTAATCATCATCACTAGACTAACCATAGAGTTCTGACCCAGCTGTTATTAAACCATGTTAATCATCATCACTAGACTAACCATAGAGTTCTGACCCAGCTGTTATTAAACCATGTTTATCATCATCATCACTAGACTAACCATAGAGTTCTGACCCAGCTGTTATTAAACCATGTTTATCATCATCATCACTAGACTAACCATAGAGTTCTGACCCAGCTGTTATTAAACCATGTTTATCACCATCATCATCACTAGACTAACCATAGAGTTCTGACCCAGCTGTTATTAAACCATGTTTATCACCACCATCATCACTAGACTAACCATAGAGTTCTGACCCAGCTGTTATTAAACCATGTTTATCATCATCACTAGACTAACCATAGAGTTCTGACCCAGCTGTTATTAAACCATGTTTACCATCATCACTAGACTAACCATAGAGTTCTGACCCAGCTGTTATTAAACCATGTTTATCATCATCATCATCATCATCACTAGACTAACCATAGAGTTCTGACCCAGCTGTTATTAAACCATGTTTATCATCACATCACTAGACTTCCATAGAGTTCTGACCCAGCTGTTATTAAACCATGTTAATCATCATCACTAGACATCACTAGACTAACCATAGAGTTCTGACCCAGCTGTTATTAAACCATGTTTATCATCATCATCATCATCATCACTAGACTAACCATAGAGTTCTGACCCAGCTGTTATTAAACCATGTTTATCAACATCACTAGACTAACCATAGAGTTCTGACCCAGCTGTTATTAAATCATGTTAATCATCATCACTAGACTAACCATAGAGTTCTGACCCAGCTGTTATTAAACCATGTTTATCATCATCACCAGCTAGTTTACAACATCAACCATAGAGTTCTGACCAGCTGTTATTAAACCATGTTAATCATCATCACTAGACTAACCATAGGTTCCCAGCCCAGCTGTTAGATCAGCATCACTAGACCCATAGAGTTCTGACCCAGCTGTTATTAAATCATGTTAATCATCATCACTAGACTAACCATAGAGTTCTGATCAGCTGTTATTAAACCATGTTTATCATCATCATCACTAGACTAACCATAGAGTTCTGACCCAGCTGTTATTAAACCATGTTAATCATCATCACTAGACTAACCATAGACCCAGCTGCTATTAAACCATGTTAATCATCATCACTAGCTAACCATAGAGTTCTGACCCAGCTGTTATTAAACCATGTTTATCACCATCATCAAGACTAACCATAGAGTTCTGACCCATCATTAAACCATCATCATCATCACTAGACTAACCATAGAGTTCTGATCCAGCTGTTATTAAACCATGTTAATCACCATCACTAGACTAACCATAGAGTTCTGACCCAGCTGTTATTAAACCATGTTTATCACCATCATCACTAGACTAACCATAGAGTTCTGACCCAGCTGTTATTAAACCATGTTTATCATCATCATCACTAGACTAACCATAGAGTTCTGACCCAGCTGTTATTAAACCATGTTTCATCATCATCATCACTAGACTAACCATAGAGTTCTGATCCAGCTGTTATTAAACCATGTTAATCATCATCACTAGACTAACCATAGAGTTCTGATCCAGCTGTTATTAAACCATGTTAATCACCATCACTAGACTAACCATAGAGTTCTGACCCAGCTGTTATTAAACCATGTTTATCACCATCACTAGACTAACCATAGAGTTCTGACCCAGCTGTTATTAAACCATGTTTATCATCATCACTAGACTAACCATAGAGTTCTGACCCAGCTGTTATTAAACCATGTTTATCACCATCATCATCATCACTAGACTAACCATAGAGTTCTGACCCAGCTGTTATTAAACCATGTTTATCAACATCATCACTAGACTAACCATAGAGTTCTGACCCAGCTGTTATTAAACCATGTTTATCAACATCATCTATCTGCCATGTGTTGTTGGTGTAGAGACAAGCTTTGTTCTTTGTCTGAAAGGAACATAATGGATGAATGGAGGATGGAGGAGAATAGGACTGTATCCCAGATGTTCCCTTTGTAGTGCACTACATTTTGACCAGGGCTCTGCTGCACTATCTAGGGAAAAGGGTGGTGTTTGGGACACATCCTAGGTGTAATTAAACATCTAAAATGTAACTAATCAGGAAAACATAAATTAATTGTTGGGGGGGGG
The DNA here is from genome assembly GCF_034236695.1 of Oncorhynchus nerka. NCBI lineage: Eukaryota > Metazoa > Chordata > Actinopteri > Salmoniformes > Salmonidae > Oncorhynchus > Oncorhynchus nerka. Next base: position 26,760 of record NW_027038969.1, read on the forward strand.
GAGTTTCCTCTTCTTGGTAGAGATAAGGCTGTCCGTGAATATAATATATCATATGAGGAGGCCACACACACACACACGTCCACCCTCTGATAGAGATAACCTTATCATAATCTCTTTAGATAACCTCCTGGTTATTGATATCCGTATTCCAGACGTCAACATTCTTTAGCTATTTTCCAATTTGAATGAGTTTATAAAACGTCTGAGTTCCTGTTATAAGGAGAACGGAGTTCCTGTTATAAGGAGAACGGAGTTCCTGTTATAAGGAGAACGGAGTTCCTGTTATAAGGAGAACTGAGCTCCTGTTATAAGGAGAACTGAGCTCCTGTTATAAGGAGAACGGAGTTCCTGTTATAAGGAGGACTGAGCTCCTGTTATAAGGAGAACGGAGTTCCTGTTATAAGGAGGACTGAGTTCCTGTTATAAGGAGAACGGAGTTCCTGTTATAAGGAGAACGGAGTTCCTGTTATAAGGAGAACTGAGCTCCTGTTATAAGACGTCCAAGTTCCTGTTATAAGGAGAACTGAGCTCCTGTTATAAGGAGAACTGAGCTCCTGTTATATGGAGAACTGAGCTCCTGTTATAAGGAGAACTGAGCTCCTGTTATAAGGAGAACTGAGCTCCTGTTATAAGGAGAACTGAGCTCCTGTTATAAGGAGAACTGAGCTCCTGTTATAAGGAGAACTGAGCTCCTGTTATAAGGAGAACTGAGCTCCTGTTATAAGGAGAACTGAGCTCCTGTTATAAGGAGAACTGAGCTCCTGTTATAAGGAGAACTGAGCTCCTGTTATAAGACGTCTGAGCTCCTGTTATAAGGAGAACTGAGCTCCTGTTATAAGGAGAACTGAGCTCCTGTTATAAGGAGAACTGAGCTCCTGTTATAAGGAGAACTGAGCTCCTGTTATAAGGAGAACTGAGCTCCTGTTATAAGGAGAACTGAGCTCCTGTTATAAGGAGAACTGAGCTCCTGTTATAAGGAGGACTGAGCTCCTGTTATAAGGAGAACTGAGCTCCTGTTATAAGGAGAACTGAGCTCCTGTTATAAGGAGAACTGAGCTCCTGTTATAAGGAGAACTGAGCTCCTGTTATAAGACGTCCAAGTTCCTGTTATAAGGAGAACTGAGCTCCTGTTATAAGGAGAACTGAGCTCCTGTTATAAGGAGAACTGAGCTCCTGTTATAAGGAGAACTGAGCTCCTGTTATAAGACGTCTGAGCTCCTGTTATAAGGAGAACTGAGCTCCTGTTATAAGGAGAACTGAGCTCCTGTTATAAGGAGAACTGAGCTCCTGTTATAAGACGTCTGAGCTCCTGTTATAAGGAGAACTGAGCTCCTGTTATAAGGAGAACTGAGCTCCTGTTATAAGGAGAACTGAGCTCCTGTTATAAGACGTCTGAGCTCCTGTTATAAGGAGAACTGAGCTCCTGTTATAAGGAGGACTGAGCTCCTGTTATAAGGAGAACTGAGCTCCTGTTATAAGGATAACTGAGCTCCTGTTATAAGGAGGAGAACACCTTGTGGAGGATAATTATTCTGATTAATGATATGATACATAGTGATTAATGATAGGATACATAGTGATTAATGATAGGATACATAGTGATTAATGATAGGATACATAGTGATTAATGAGAGCAGGGGAGAGCAGAGGGGAAAGGATGAGAGGGGAGAGCAGGGGAGAGGATGAGAGGGGAGAGCAGGGGAGAGGATGAGCAGGGGAGAGGATGAGCAGGGGAGAGCAGCGGAGAGCAGAGGAGGGGAGAGGATGAGAGGAGAGGAGAAAGGAGAGGATGGGAGAGGAGAGGATGAGAGGGGAGAGCAGAGGAGAGGAGAAGATGGAAGAGGAGAAGATGAGAGAGGAGAGCAGGGGAGAGGATGAGCAGGGGAGAGCAGAGGAGGGGAGAGGATGAGAGGGGAGAGCAGAGGAGGGGAGAGGAGGAGAGGAGAGGAGGAGAGGAGAGCAGAGGAGGGGAGAGCAGAGGAGGGGAGAGGATGAGAGGGGAGAGCAGAGGTGGGAGAGGAGGAGAGGAGAGCAGGTTGAGAAGAGAGGATTCTAGTTACCAATGTGCCCTGATAGAAACCATTCTAGTTACCACTGTGCCCTGATAGAAACCATTCTAGTTACCACTGTGCCCTGATAGAAACCATTCTAGTTACCACTGTGCCCTGATAGAAACCATTCTAGTTACCACTGTGCCCTGATAGAAACCATTCTAGTTACCACTGTGCCCTGATAGAAACCATTCTAGTTACCACTGTGCCCTGATAGAAACCATTCTAGTTACCACTGTGCCCTGATAGAAACCATTCTAGTTACCACTGTGCCCTGATAGAAACCATTCTAGTTACCACTGTGCCCTGATAGAAACCATTCTAGTTACCACTGTGCCCTGATAGAAACCATTCTAGTTACGGCAAAGGACTCTCTGAGGATGCAGATATCATCCAGCTTAGATGATGGGAGATAACAAGAAAGACTAGATAACAGGAAATACTAGATAGTACATTGATGGGAGATAACAGGAAAGACTAGATAACAGGAAATACTAGATAGTACATTGATGGGAGATAACAGGAAAGACTAGATAACAGGAAAGACTAGATAGTACATTGATGGGAGATAACAAGAAAGACTTGATAGTACATTGATGGGAGATAACAGGAAAGACTAGATAGTACATTGATGGGAGATAACAAGAAAGACTTGATAGTACATTGATGGGAGATAACAAGAAAGACTTGATAGTACATTGATGGGAGATAACAGGAAAGACTAGATAGTACATTGATGGGAGATAACAGGAAAGACTAGATAGTACATTGATGGGAGATAACAGGAAAGACTAGATAGTACATTGATGGGAGATAACAGGAAAGACTAGATAGTACATTGATGGGAGATAACAGGAAAGACTAGATAACAGGAAATACTAGATAGTACATTGATGGGAGATAACAGGAAAGACTAGATAACAGGAAAGACTAGATAGTACATTGATGGGAGATAACAGGAAAGATAACAGGAAAGACTAGATAGTACATTGATGGGAGACAACAGGAAAGACTAGATAGTACAGTGATGGGAGATAACAGGAAAGACTAGATAGTGCATTGATGGGAGATAACAGGAAAGACTAGATAGTACATTGATGGGAGATAACAGGAAAGACTAGATAGTACATTGATGGGAGATAACAGGAAAGACTAGATAGTACAGAGATGGGAGATAACAGGAAATACTAGATAGTACATTGATGGGAGATAACAGGAAAGACTAGATAACAGGAAATACTAGATAGTACATTGATGGGAGATAACAGGAAAGACTAGATAACAGGAAATACTAGATAGTACATTGATGGGAGACAACAGGAAATACTAGATAGTACAGTGATGGGAGATAACAGGAAAGACTAGATAGTACATTGATGGGAGATAACAGGAAAGACTAGATAGTACATTGATGGGAGATAACAGGAAAGACTAGATAGTACATTGATGGGAGATAACAGGAAAGACTAGATAGTACATCGATGGGAGATAAGAGGAAAGACTAGATAGTACAGTGATGGGAGATAACAGGAAAGACTAGATAGTACATTGATGGGAGATAACAGGAAATACTAGATAACAGGAAATACTAGATAGTACATTGATGGGAGATAACAGGAAAGACTAGATAACAGGAAATACTAGATAGTACATTGATGGGAGACAACAGGAAAGACTAGATAGTACAGTGATGGGAGATAACAGGAAAGACTAGATAGTACATTGATGGGAGATAACAGGAACGACTAGATAGTACATTGATGGGAGATAACAGGAAAGACTAGATAGTACATTGATGGGAGATAACAGGAAAGACTAGATAGTACATTGATGGGAGATAACAGGAAAGACTAGATAGTACATTGATGGGATCCTGATATTCTTCTGCCCCGTTGACATCGTGACGTATTTCATTACGCCGTACGCCATCTTCACGGAGTCTTGCCCCGCTACTGACAGGACAGGTGTAGTGTTCGCAAGGCAAGATGGAGGAGTGGCTGTCTCTCGTAAGAGATCCCATTATTTTGGGAGATTGCAAAATATGACCTTTTCATTAAAGACAGGATAAATATATTGTTTTAGGTGATAATAAGACATGTTTTCATTAGTTACTTTTTCCTTAAATTGTTCCTCTAACTTTAAAGCGGGTCAAGCTAGCTTGTACTGCAGAGCAAGCTAGGCTAAGTTGAAGTTACCATTGTAGCAAGCATACTATGGGGAAAAAACGTGTGTTTAATTTTCATTCAGTCAACACTTGAAACATAATAACGTATATGTGTGTGTGTGTGTGCGAAGCCATTTGCGTGCCCGTTTGTGTGTGTTTATACATGAATGTGAGTACAGGGAATGAGAAAGAGACAAACAAACAAAGAACCTGCAACAAGAATAGAACCTGACTCCGTTACCATAGCAACTCGGCTGCATCTCTCAGGTAGGGGGACTACTGTAGAACAATAGCTCTGCTTAAAGACCTGCTTCGTTAATTAATGGCATTTGGCATCAGAAGTTTGGAGCATCCCTGGCCTATATCAGACTTTCCTCAGGCACAGTTCATGCAGTGGAGGATTGCCTGTTTAATGTTATTTACATCACAATAATAGGATTAAAGATGAATTATGCTAATGTCAAGCTAATGTTATTGACTGTGCAGATAATTATCTCTCTGGGTGATACAGTAAACTCAAAAAAAATGCTGCCTTAAAAACAATCCAATTAGCGTTCTTTGGTAACACAGCGCTGGGTAAATATTGGACAGAACATTCACAGGGTTGTTTTGACCCAGCCGGTTGGATTGAGTGAATGCATGTTGGGTTGTTGGCCTGACCCAAACATGGGCTAACTTAACCATCAGTTGGGTGTTTTTTACTGTTGGTTTGACCCAGCCAGTTGGATTGAGTGAATGCATGTTGGGTTGTTGGCCTTACCCAAACATGGGCTAACTTAACCATCAGTTGGATGTTTTTTAGTGTTGGTTTGACCCAGCCGGGTGGATTGAGTGAATGCATGTTGGGTTGTTGGCCTGACCCAAACATGGGCTAACTTAACCATCAGTTGGGTGTTTTTTACTTTAATGTTGGTTTGACCCAGCCGGTTGGATTGAGTGAATGCATGTTGGGTTGTTGGCCTTACCCAAACATGGGCTAACTTCACCATCAGTTGGGTGTTTTTTACTGTTGGTTTGACCCAGCCGGTTGGATTGAGTGAATGCATGTTGGGTTGTTGGCCTTACCCAAACATGGGCTAACTTAACCATCAGTTGGGTGTTTTTTACTGTTGGTTTGACCCAGCCAGTTGGATTGAGTGAATGCATGTTGGGTTGTTGGCCTTACCCAAACATGGGCTAACTTAACCATCAGTTGGGTGTTTTTTACTGTTGGTTTGACCCAGCCAGTTGGATTGAGTGAATGCATGTTGGGTTGTTGGCCTTACCCAAACATGGGCTAACTTAACCATCAGTTGGGTGTTTTTTACTGTTGGTTTGACCCAGCCGGGTGGATTGAGTGAATGCATGTTGGGTTGTTGGCCTGACCCAAACATGGGCTAACTTAACCATCAGTTGGGTGTTTTTTACTTTAATGTTGGTTTGACCCAGCCGGTTGGATTGAGTGAATGCATGTTGGGTTGTTGGCCTTACCCAAACATGGGCTAACTTCACCATCAGTTGGGTGTTTTTTACTGTTGGTTTGACCCAGCCGGTTGGATTGAGTGAATGCATGTTGGGTTGTTGGCCTTACCCAAACATGGGCTAACTTCACCATCAGTTGGGTGTTTTTTACTGTTGGTTTGACCCAGCCGGTTGGATTGAGTGAATGCATGTTGGGTTGTTGGCCTTACCCAAACATGGGCTAACTTCACCATCAGTTGGGTGTTTTTTACTGTTGGTTTGACCCAGCCAGTTGGATTGAGTGAATGCATGTTGGGTTGTTGGCCTGACCCAAACATGGGCTAACTTAACCATCAGTTCGGTGTTTTTTACTGTTGGTTTGACCCAGCCAGTTGGATTGAGTGAATGCATGTTGGGTTGTTGGCCTTACCCAAACATGGGCTAACTTCACCATCAGTTGGGTGTTTTTTACTTTAATGTTGGTTTGACCCAGCCGGTTGGATTGAGTGAATGCATGTTGGGTTGTTGGCCTGACCCAAACATGGGCCAACTTCACCATCAGTTGGGTGTTTTTTACTGTTGGTTTGACCCAGCCAGTTGGATTGAGTGAATGCATGTTGGGTTGTTGGCCTGACCCAAACATGGGCTAACTTAACCATCATTTGGGTGTTTTTACTGTTGGTTTGACCCAGCCAGTTGGATTGAGTGAATGCATGTTGGGTTGTTGGCCTGACCCAAACATGGGCTAACTTAACCATCAGTTGGGTGTTTTTTACTGTTGGTTTGACCCAGCCAGTTGGATTGAGTGAATGCATGTTGGGTTGTTGGCCTTACCCAAACATGGGCTAACTTCACCATCAGTTGGGTGTTTTTTACTGTTGGTTTGATCCAGCCAGTTGGATTGAGTGAATGCATGTTGGGTTGTTGGCCTGACCCAAACATGGGCTAACTTAACCATCAGTTGGGTGTTTTTTACTGTTGGTTTGACCCAGCCGGTTGGATTGAGTGAATGCATGTTGGGTTGTTGGCCTTACCCAAACATGGGCTAACTTCACCATCAGTTGGGTGTTTTTTACTTTAATGTTGGTTTGACCTCGTAGCTGGATCTTTTTGAATGTAATCCTTAGGTTATTTTCAGGAGATGTGGCTTATTAGATGTGTGGCTTTCAGATAGATATTATTGGTCACAGTCATCATGTTAACATACTGCACATTTTTAAATGTTCCTTTAAAAGTTTAGCATTGTCACGATCATCGTAATAACACTCGGACCAAAGCGCAGCGTGAAATCGGTTTGAAGTGAACCGCACAAAAAACAATAAAGAATAAACAAAACGTGACGTTCTGGAGTTCTCACAGGCAACAACACAAAAACAAGATCCCACAAAACACAGTGGGGAAATGGCTGCCTAAATATGATCCCCAATCAGAGACAACGCTAAACAGCTGCCTCTGATTGGGAACCAAATCAAATCAAATCAAATCAAATTTATTTATATAGCCCTTCGTACATCAGCTGATATCTCAAAGTGCTGTACAGAAACCCAGCCTAAAACCCCAAACAGCAAACAATGCAGGTGTAAAAGCACGGTGGCTAGGAAAAACTCCCTAGAAAGGCCAAAACCTAGGAAGAAACCTAGAGAGGAACCAGGCTATGTGGGGTGGCCAGTCCTCTTCTGGCTGTGCCGGGTAGAGATTATAACAGAACATGACCAAGATGTTCAAATGTTCATAAATGACCAGCATGGTCGAATAATAATAAGGCAGAACAGTTGAAACTGGAGCAGCAGCACAGTCAGGTGGACTGGGGACAGCAAGGAGTCATCATGTCAGGTAGTCCTGGGGCACGGTCCTAGGGCTCAGGTCCTCCGAGAGAGAGAGAAAGAAAGAGAGAATTTGAGAGAGCATATGTGGGGTGGCCAGTCCTCTTCTGGCTGTGCCGGGTGGAGATTATAACAGAACGTGGCCAAGATGTTCAAATGTTCATAAATGACCAGCATGGTTGAATAATAGTAAGGCAGAACAGTTGAAACTGGAGCAGCAGCATGGCCAGGTGGACTGGGGACAGCAAGGAGTCATCATGTCAGGTAGTCCTGGGACATGGTCCTAGGGCCCAGGCCAGTTGAAACTGGAGCAGCAGCATGGCCAGGTGGACTGGGGACAGCAAGGAGTCATCATGTCAGGTAGTCCTGGGGCATGGTCCTAGGGCTCAGGTCCTCCGAGAGAGAGAAAGAAAGAGAGAAGGAGAGAATTAGAGAACGCACACTTAGATTCACACAGGACACCGAATAGGACAGGAGAAGTACTCCAGATATAACAAACTGACCCTAGCCCCCGACACATAAACTAATGCAGCATAAATACTGGAGGCTGAGACAGGAGGGGTCAGGAGACACTGTGGCCCCAACCCGAGGACACCCCGGACAGGGCCAAACAGGAAGGATATAACCCCACCCACTTTGCCAAAGCACAGCCCCCACACCACTAGAGGGATATCTTCAACCACCAACTTACCATCCTGAGACAAGGCCGAGTATAGCCCACAAAGATCTCCGCCACGGCACAACCCAAGGGGGGGCGCAAACCCAGACAGGCCGACCACAACAGTGAATCAACCCACCCAGGTGACGCACCCCCAGGGACGGCATGAGAGAGCCCCAGTAAGCCAGTGACTCAGCCCCCGTAACAGGGTAGAGGCAGAGAATCCCAGTGGAAAGAGGGGAATCGGCCAGGCAGAGACAGCAAGGGCGGTTCGTTGCTCCAGAGCCTTTCCGTTCACCTTCCCACTCCTGGGCCAGACTACACTCAATCATATGACCCACTGAAGAGATGAGTCTTCAGTAAAGACTTAAAGGTTGAGACCGAGTTTGCGTCTCTGACATGGGTAGGCAGACCGTTCCATAAAAATGGAGCTCTATAGGAGAAAGCCCTGCCTCCAGCTGTTTGCTTAGAAATTCTAGGGACAATTAGGAGGCCTGCGTCTTGTGACCGTAGCGCGTGCGTGTAGGTATGTACGGCAGGACCAAATCAGAGAGATAGGTAGGAGCAAGCCCATGTAATGCTTTGTAGGTTAGCAGTAAAACCTTGAAATCAGCCCTTGCTTTGACAGGAAGCCAGTGTAGAGGCTAGCACTGGAGTAATATGATCAAATTTTTTTGGTTCTAGTCAGGATTCTAGCAGCCGTATTCAGCACTAACTGAAGTTTATTTAGTGCTTTATCCGGGTAGCCGGAAAATAGAGCATTGCAGTAGTCTAACCTAGAAGTGACAAAAGCATGGATTAATTTTTCTGCATCATTTTTGGACAGAAAGTTTCTGATTTTTGCAATGTTACGTAGACAGTAGAACTGTCCTCGAAATGGTCTTGATATGTTCTTCAAAAGAGAGATCAGGGTCCAGAGTAACGCCGAGGTCCTTCACAGTTTTATTTGAGACGACTGTACAACCATTAAGATTAATTGTCAGATTCAACAGAAGATCTCTTTGTTTCTTGGGACCTAGAACAAGCATCTCTGTTTTGTCCGAGTTTAATAGTAGAAAGTTTGCAGCCATCCACTTCCTTATGTCTGAAACACATGCTTCTAGCGAGGGCAATTTTGGGGCTTCACCATGTTTCATTGAAATGTACAGCTGTGTGTCATCCGCATAGCAGTGAAAGTTTACATTATGTTTTCGAATAACATCCCCAAGAGGTAAAATATATAGTGAAAACAATAGTGGTCCTAAAACAGAACCTTGAGGAACACCGAAATTTACAGTTGATTTGTCAGAGGACAAACCATTCACAGAGACAAACTGATATCTTTCCGACAGATAAGATCTAAACCAGGCCAGAACATGTCCGTGTAGACCAATTTGGGTTTCCAATCTCTCAAAAGAATGTGGTGATCGATGGTATCAAAAGCAGCACTAAGGTCTAGGAGCACGAGGACAGATGCAGAGCCTCGGTCCGTTGCCATTAAAATGTCATTTACCACCTTCACAAGTGCCGTCTCAGTGCTATGATGGGGTCTAAAACCAGACTGAAGCATTTCGTATACATTGTTTGTCTTCAGGAAGGCAGTGAGTTGCTGCGCAACAGCCTTCTCTAAAATTTTTGAGAGGAATGGAAGATTCGATATAGGCCGATAGTTTTTTATATTTTCTGGGTCAAGGTTTGGCTTTTTCAAGAGAGGCTTTATTACTGCCACTTTTAGTGAGTTTGGTACACATCCAGTGGATAGAGAGCCGTTTATTATGTTCAACATAGGAGGGCCAAGCACAGGAAGCAGCTCTTTCAGTAGTTTAGTTGGAATAGGGTCCAGTATGCAGCTTGAAGGTTTAGAGGCCATGATTATTTTCATCATTGTGTCAAGAGATATAGTACTAAAGACTTGAGCGTCTCTCTTGATCCTAGGTCCTGGCAGAGTTGTGCAGACTCAGGACAACTGAGGTTTGGAGGAATACGCAGGTTTAAAGAGGAGTCCGTAATTTGCTTTCTAATAATCATAATCTTTTCCTCAAAGAAGTTCATGAATTTATCACTGCTAAAGTGAAAGTCATCCTCTCTTGGGGAATGCTGCTTTTTAGTTAGCTTTGCGACAGTATCAAAAAGGAATTTCGGATTGTTCTTATTTTCCTCAATTAAGTTAGAAAAATAGGATGATCGAGCAGCAGTAAGGGCTCTTCGGTACTGCACGGTACCGTCCTTCCAAGCTAGTCGGAAGACTTCCAGTTTGGTGTGGCGCCATTTCCGTTCCAATTTTCTGGAAGCTTGCTTCAGAGCTCGGGTATTTTCTGTGTACCAGGGAGCTAGTTTCTTATGAGACATTTTTTTAGTTTTTAGGGTGCAACTGCATCTAGGTATTGCGCAAGGTTAAATTGAGATACTCAGTTAGGTGGTTAACGGATTTTTGTCCTCTGGCGTCCTTGGGTAGGCAGAGGGAGTCTGGAAGGGCATCAAGGAATCTTTGTGTTGTCTGTGAATTTATAGCACGACTTTTGATGTTCCTTGGTTGGGGTCTGAGCAGATTATTTGTTGCAATTGCAAACGTAATAAAATGGTGGTCCGATAGTCCAGGATTATGAGGAAAAACATTAAGATCCACAACATTTATTCCATGGGACAAAACTAGGTCCAGCGTATGACTGTGACAGTGAGTGGGTCCAGAGACATGTTGGACAAAACCCACTGAGTCGATGATGGCTCCGAAAGCCTTTTGGAGTGGGTCTGTGGACTTTTCCATGTGAATATTAAAGTCACCAAAGATTAGAATATTATCTGCAATGACTACAAGGTCCGATAGGAATTCAGGGAACTCAGTGAGAAACGCTGTATATGGCCCAGGAGGCCTGTAAACAGTAGCTATAAAAGTGATTGAGTAGGCTGCATAGATTTCATGACTAGAAGCTCAAAAGACGAAAACGTCATTTTTTTTTTTTTTTGTAAATTGAAATTTGCTATCGTAAATGTTAGCAACACCTCCGCCTTTGCGGGATGCACGGGGATATGCTCACTAGTGTAGCCAGGAGGTGAGGCCTCATTTAACACAGTAAATTCATCAGGCTTAAGCCATGTTTCAGTCAGGCCAATCACATCAAGATTATGATCAGTGATTAGTTCATTGACTATAATTGCCTTTGAAGTAAGGGATCTAACATTAAGTAGCCCTATTTTGAGAAGTGAGGTATCATGATCTCTTTCAGTAATGACAGGAATGGAGGTGGTCTTTATCCTAGTGAGATTGCTAAGGCGAACACCGCCATGTTTAGTTTTGCCCAACCTAGGTCGAGGCACAGACACGGTCTCAATGGTGATAGCTGAGCTGACTACACTGACTGTGCTAGTGGCAGACTCCACTATGCTGGCAGGCTGGCTAATAGCCTGCTGCCTGGCCTGCACCCTATTTCATTGTGGAGCTAGAGGAGTTAGAGCCCTGTCTATGTTGGTAGATAAGATGAGAGCACCCCTCCAGCTAGGATGGAGTCCGTCACTCCTCAGCAGGTCAGGCTTGGTCCTGTTTGTGGGTGAGTCCCAGAAAGAGGGCCAATTATCTACAAATTCTATCTTTTGGGAGGGGCAGAAAACAGTTTTCAACCAGCGATTGAGTTGTGAGACTCTGCTGTAGAGCTCATCACTCCCCTAACTGGGAGGGGGCCAGAGACAATTACTCGATGCCGACACATCTTTCTAGCTGATATGCACGCAGAAGCTATGTTGCGCTTTGGTGATCTCTGACTGTTTCATCCTAACATCGTTGGTGCCGACGTGGATAACAATATCTCTATACTCTACACTCGCCAGTTTTAGCTTTAGCCAGCACCATCTTCAGATTAGCCTTAACGTCGGTAGCCCTGCCCCGGGTAAACAGTGTATGATCGCTGGATGATTCGCTTTAAGTCTAATACTGCGGGTAATGGAGTCGCCAATGACTAGAGTTTTCAATTTGTCAGAGCTAATGGTGGGAAGCTTCGGCGTCTCAGACCCCGTAACGGGAGGAGTAGAGACCAGAGAAGACTCGGCCTCTGACAACGACCCGCTAGCTTAATGGGGAAAACCGGTTGAAAGTTTCTGTCGGCTGAATGAGCGACACCGGTTGAGCGTTCCTACAGCATTTCCTTCCAGAAACCGTGAGAAAATTGTCCGGCTGCGGGGACTGTGCCAGGGGATTTATACTACTATCTGTACTTACTGGTGGCACAGACGCTGTTTCATCCTTTCCTACACTAAAATTACCCTTGCCTAACGATTGCGTCTGAAGCTGGGCTTGCAGTACAGCTATCCTCGCCGAAAGGCGAGCACAGCGGCTGCAATTAGAAGGCATCATGTTAATGTTACTACTTAGCTTCGGCTGTTGGAGGTCCTGACGAATCGTGTCCAGATAAAGCGTCCGGGGTGAAAAAGTTGAGGAAAAAATAAATAAATATATGAACGGTAATTAAAAAGTGAAAACCGTAAAGTTGTCAGGTAGCAAAATAGGCAAAATAGGTTGGCAACAAAACGCACAGCAACTCGAAAACAAGCCTGCAAGTTGTGACCGGAAACCATACCAGGCCAACATAGAAATAAAACAACATAGATTACCCACCCTAGTCACACCCCGACCTAACCAAAATAGAGAATATAAAGGCTCTTTGCGGTCGGGTGTGACAAGCATTTGTCATATTATTCTAGAATATGAAGATGTTTCATGACACATTACAATAAGGTGGTATCTATTCCAACAATTGGATTTCATAGTTTTTTTTTAGGGAACTCATACACATCTGTAAGCCTCAGTGAAGCTACAAAAATGTCAATGTTCAACCTTTACATGTGATAACTATACAACAGAAAAGATAAATGACATTTACTCTCACAGGTAGCTAAAAACAACTATGTTAAAGCCACGCCCCTACGTCTCCAGTCTTCTGATCTGACCTGCTGGGTCATATATCAATAACACAGCATAAACAACCCAACTTTGCTCTTTTTAAAGAATACTTCCCAACTAAGTGACCCAATGCCTGAAACACAGCAGTTGGGTCAACCAAACAACCCAGCATTGTTTTGAGTGTAATAATGCATATCACGTATACATTATTCGAATGTAATATCATGTATATCCTTATTGTAATATAATGTTAACATTACTCTAATGTAATATCATGTATATCCTTATTGTAATATAATGTCAACATTACTCTAATGTAATATCATGCATATCCTTATTGTAATATAATGTTAACATTACTCTAATGTAATATCATGTATATCCTTATTGTAATATAATGTTAACATTACTCTAATGTGATATCTAGTTTGTTATTACAGGAATAATGTGTTCTCCAAACAAGCCGTTTCCTTCCTAGATTAGCGCATTTCCACCTCTGGGGTGGTGATGGAGTGTGACCGCGTTACAGCCGTGCGTAATTGGCCCGACTCCGACCACGGTAAATGAGGTGCAGTGGTTTTTAGGGTTCGCCAATTACTACCGGAGGTTTATCCGAGGTTTTGGTCAGGTGGCTGCTCCCATTACCTCAGCGGGGAGCCGGCGATGGTCAGCGGAGGTGGACAGAGCCTTCAGTCGTCTGAAGGAGCTGTTCACTGACGCTCCCGTGCTGGCTCATCCGGACCCCTCTTTGGCGTTCCTAGTGGAGGTGGAAGCGTCCGAGGCTGGGGTTGGAGCCGTGCTGTCACAGCGCTCGGGTTTCTTTTCGAGGAAGCTCGGTCCGGCAGAGCGGAACTATGACGTGGGGGACCGGGAGTTGTTAGCTGTGGTAAAAGCTCTGAAGGTGTGGAGACATTGGCTTGAGGGGACCAAGCACCCTTTCCTCATCTGGACTGACCATCGCAATCTGGAGTATATCAGGACAGCGAGGAGATTGAATCCGCGTCAGGCAAGGTGAGCCATGTTTTTTACCAGATTTCGGTTCACGATCTCCTATAGGCTAGGCTCCCTTAATACTAAGGCCTACGCGCTGTCCCGTCTCTATGACACCGAGGAGCGTCCATCGATCCTACTCCCATCCTTCCAGCTTCATGTCTGGTAGCACCGGTGGTATGGGAGGTGGACGCGGAAATCGAGCGGGCGTTACAGTTGGAACCTGCACCTCCTCAGTGTCCAGCGGACGTTACAGTTGGAACCTGCACCTCCTCAGTGTCCAGCGGGCGTTACAGTTGGAACCTGCACCTCCTCAGTGTCCAGCGGGCGTTACAGTTGGAACCTGCACCTCCTCAGTGTCCAGCGGGCGTTACAGTTGGAACCTGCACCTCCTCAGTGTCCAGCGGCGTTACAGTTGGAACCTGCACCTCCTCAGTGTCCAGCGGGCGTTACAGTTGGAACCTGCACCTCCTCAGTGTCCAGCGGGCGTTACAGTTGGAACCTGCACCTCCTCAGTGTCCAGCGGGCGTTACGGTTGGAATCTGCTCCTCCTCAGTGTCCAGCGGGCGTTACGGTTGGAACCTGCACCTCCTCAGTGTCCAGTGGGTGTTCAGTACGTGCCGCTTATTGTTCGTGATCGTTTGTTTCGATGGGCCCATACGCTACCCTCTTCAGGTCATGCTGGTATTGAGAGGACAGTGTGGGGTCTTAGGAGGAAGTACTGGTGGCCCACTTTGACCAAGGACGTGAGCTTTTATGTCTCCTGCTGCTCGATGTGCGCTCAGAGCAGAGTTCCTAGACACCTGCCTAGAGGGAAGTTACAGCCCCTCCCGGTTCCACAACGGCCGTGGTTGCATTTGTCGGTGGAGTTTCTCACCGACCTTCCCTCGTCTCAGGGGAACACCACGATCCTGGTCGTTGTGGATCGGTTTTCTATGTCCTGCCCTCTCATCCCGTTGCACAGTCTCCCTACGGCCCTACAGACTGCGGAGGCTCTGTTTACCCACGTCTTCCGGCACTACGGGGTTCCTGAGGACATCGTTTCTGATCGGGATCCCCAGTTCACGTCCAGAGTTTGGAGCGTTTATGGAGCGTCTGGGGGTCTCGATCAGCCTGACCTTGGGTTTTCACCCGAGAGTAATGGGCAGGTGGAGAAAGTGAACCAGGATGTGGGTAGGTTTCTGCAGTCGTATTGCCAGGACCGGCCAGGTGAATGGGCGAGGTACGTCCCATGTGCTGAGGTGGCTCAGAATTCACTCCGCCACTCCTCCTCTAACATGTCACCTTTCCAGTGCGTATTGGGCTACCAGCCGGTCCTGACCCCATGGCATCAGAGCCAGACCGAAGCTCCTGCGATAGAGGAATGGGGGCAGCGCTCGTAGGAGACCTGGAGAGCCGTCCGGGAATCACTTAAACAAGCTGGTAGACGGCAGAAGAGGAGCGCTGACCGTCACCGCAGTGAGGCCCCCATGTTCGCACCGGGGGACCGGGTCTGGCTCTCGCCCCAAAACTTGCCTATCCGCCTGCCCTGCCGGAAGATGGGGCCGCAGTGTTCGGGCGGCACTCGCCGGTCGTTGTCGCCGGTCTACTAGCCGCCCCTTTTCCTTTTCTTTTTGTTATGTCTTATTGGTTGCACCTGTTTCTTATTTGAGTTTTGGTTCAGGACTATTTAAGCCTGTTCGGCCGACCTGCTTTGTGCAGGCTTGTTTTCTGTTAGTCTAGGTTGGTTGCGTGTTGTGTTCCCTGTCTGCTTGTGCCCAGTTTTGGGTTGGACACTTTTGTCTTCGCCTGTTGTTTTTGGCGTTAATTGTGGATACCGCAATAAAGTTTGGTTTCCCCCATTGTCCTCTGCTCTCTGCGCTTGACTTAGCACCCACCACTCCTGGTTGTGTGCCAAATGCAGCTTATCCCAGGTGTCCCAGACACAGAGGAGAGAGGATGGATCTACTCATAATGAAAAGGAAACATGTTATTTTCTGATAAATAGTGTTATTTGCTTTGAGAGGGGAATCCAACAAGGATTAGTAATACATACTGTTGTTTATCGCTTTGGTGCAAGTATGGGGTACATTTTCACAACGTTTTAATTTAATTGTATTCATTTTTACATTTTTAAGGGATCAGCTTCAATAGTGCAGATAGATTTGTAAGTCGCTCTGGATAAGAGCGTCGGCTAAATGACTTAAATGTAATGTAAATGTAGATTACATCCATGTAATTGTCTAGATCATTTCCAATCCCCCAAATATGAATATATATATATATATATATATATATATATCCCTTTATTATATTCCCCTAACCCTACCACCCCTCCCCCAATTGGAGAGAAACTAATGGTAAACAACACTTAGGCTTCTACTTCCAGCTGATAGTATACTATATAAATGTACAGACACCATGTATTTCACAATAGCTATCTTTTGTTTGTTTTTAATCCCATCCTT
>NW_027038970.1:0-43204 GCF_034236695.1 Oncorhynchus nerka
GCTGGCTGAGAGGGCCCTAGTGGAGCAGGCTGGCTGAGAGGGCCCTAGTGGAACAGGCTGGCTGAGAGGGCCCTAGTGGAGTAGGCTGGCTGAGAGGGCCCTAGTGGAGCAGGCTGGCTGAGAGGGCCCTAGTGGAGCCGGCTGGCTGAGATGGCCCTAGTGGAGCAGGCTGGCTGAGAGGGCCCTAGTGGAGCAGGCTGGCTCAGAGGGCCCTAGTGGAACAGGCTGGCTGAGAGGGCCCTAGTGGAGCAGGCTGGCTGAGAGGGCCCTAGTGGAGCAGGCTGGCTGAGAGGGCCCTAGTGGAACAGGCTGGCTGAGAGGGTCTTAGTGGAGCAGGCTGGCTGAGAGGGCCCTAGTGGAGCCAGGCTGGCTCAGAGGGCCCTAGAGGAGCAGGCTGGCTGAGAGGGCCCTAGTGGAGCCGGCTGACTGAGAGGGCCCTAGTGGAGCCGGCTGGCTGAGAGGGCCCTAGTGGAGCAGGCTGGCTGAGAGGGCCCTAGTGGAACAGGCTGGCTGAGAGGGCCCTAGTGGAACAGGCTGGCTGAGAGGGCCCTAGTGGAACAGGCTGGCTGAGAGGGCCCTAGTGGAGCAGGCTGGCTGAGAGGGCCCTAGTGGAGCCAGGCTGGCTGAGAGGGCCCTAGTGGAGCCGGCTGGCTGAGAGGGCCCTAGTGGAGCAGGCTGGCTGAGAGGGCCCTAGTGGAGCAGGCTGGCTGAGAGGGCCCTAGTGGAGCCGGCTGGCTGAGAGGGCCCTAGTGGAGCCCTTCCCTTACTCTTTCTCTCTTCTCTACAAATCTCTCTTCCCTCCCCTCTCTCTTCCCTCCCCTCTCTCTTTCTCTCTCCTCCACAATTCTCTCTCTCCCCTCCCCTTCTCTCTCCCCCCCTTCTCTCTGTTTCTCTCTCCTCCACAATTCTCTCTCTCCCCTCTCCTTTTCTCTCCCTTACCCTCCTCCCTCCTCTCTCCCTTATCCTCCTCTGTCCCCTCCCGTCCTCTGCTCTCCCCACCCTTCCTCTCTCCTCCTCCCATTATGCTCATCTCTCTCTCTCTCTCTCTCTCTCTCTCTATCTTCTTCTCTTTTCTTGATATATAGTGTTGGACTTGAAAATCTTGACTCAGCTCATAGACCTCTATCATCTACACCCTCCTTCTCCTACTCTAACATAACACCAATATAATATATAATACATAATATATACTCTCATTAATTTATCATAGAGACAGATACAATCAATCATTGACATTAATTGAATATACAATGAAGTCAGATGCATGACACCATCACAACTTAACTGACATTAGTGCCTGTCCCCAGATGGACAGTTAGACTACAGTAAAGTACATTTACAGGTGATCACATCATTGTCCTGCTTTGAGACACATTTTTACTGTCTGCTTCAGATGCATGTTATTTTACTAACCCTGCAAATTATAATATATCTTACAATATCAAACATATCTCAGTAACTGTCACAAGTGTATATCAGTGTAACAAAATCCTACCTGTGCTCCCATAACAGGGTCATCAGTATCACTGCAGAATTATCATCTGTCTCTAACTGGGGCTCCACAGTCTGCTGTCATCCATAAAGAGTGGACTGGAAGAGTGTAAAATACTGCTAGGCTATATGACTTCTCTCTCATTACGTCCTAACGTCAATGATGGGAGATTAACTTCTTAGCAACTTATCTTGGATCAGTGGTTGAACACACGACAGCAAACTGATATGTTAAAAACTCCACAGGAAACTGCTGACAGAGCAGCAACATTTCACCTCTGAGTGTCCTATAATATCACCTCTAACTTTCTACTGCTTGAGTTCACCTCTTATAGAATATTGGCTTAATGTTCCAGCACCTAAATATAAACAGTACCAGCACCCAAAATGAGTACTGATGAGGTCTCATGTTAGAGCAGGAGAAGGGGGGATGTGGTGTAGAAGCTAGAGGTCTGTTACCCAAGTCAACTCAA
Organism: Oncorhynchus nerka; assembly: GCF_034236695.1. Taxonomy (NCBI): domain Eukaryota; kingdom Metazoa; phylum Chordata; class Actinopteri; order Salmoniformes; family Salmonidae; genus Oncorhynchus; species Oncorhynchus nerka. The sequence goes on from NW_027038970.1 coordinate 1,965, forward strand.
CAGGCCTGATGCTATATGTCAGGGTCAGGCTGGGCCAAGAGAGGAACAGGTTACTGGTTATGATGACATCACTGGTGAGAAGTCACTAATGAAAAGATATCTATTACAAATGTTTGTCTCTCTCTCCTCCCCTGCTCTCTACCAACCCAGTCTGTTAAAGAATCATCTCTCTCCCCTGTCTCCTCCTCAGTCTGTCAAGTGAGTAAGAACTATCTCTCTCTCCTATCTCTCTCTCTCCTCCTCCTGTCTCCTCCCCAGTCATCCAGCCACAAAAAGTGCAAGAACCATTCTCTCCTCTCCTATCTCTCTCTCTCTCTCTCTCCTCCCTGTCTCCTCCTCAGTCTGTCAGTGAGTAAGAACTCTCTCTCTCTCTCCTCCTCCCTGTCTCCTCCTCAGGCTGTCAGTGAGTAAGTTATCTGTCTCTTATCTATCTCTCTCTCTCTCTCTCTCCCCTGTCTCCTCCTCAGTCTGTCAGTGAGTAAGAACTATCTCTCTCTCCCTCCTCCCCTGTCTCCTCCTCAGGCTGTCAGTGAGTAGAATTATCTCTCTCTTATCTCTCTCTCTCTCTCCTCCTCCCCTGTCTCCTCCTCAGTCTGTCAGTGAGTAAGAACTATCTCTCTCCCTCCTCCCCTGTCTCCTCCTCAGTCTGTCAGTGGTAAGAACTATCTCTCTCTCCTATCTCTCTCTCCCTCCTCCCTGTCTCCTCCTCAGTCTGTCAGTGAGTAGAACTATCTGTCTCTCCTCCATCTCTCTCTCCTATCTCTCTCCCCTCCTCTCCTGTCTCCTCCTCAGTCTGTCAGTGGTAAGAACTATCTCTCTCCTATCTCTCTCTCTCTCTCCTCCCTGTCTCCTCCTCAGTCTGTCAGTAAGAACTATCTCTCTCCTATCTCTCTCTCTCCCTCCTCCCCTGTCTCCTCCTCAGTCTGTCTATCTCTCTCTCTCCTATCTCTCTCTCTCCCTCCTCCCCTGTCTCCTCCTCAGTCTGTCAGTGGTAGAACTATCTCTCTCCTATCTCTCTCTCTCTCCCTCCTCCCTGTCTCCTCCTCAGTCTGTCCAGTGAGTAAGATCTCTCTCTCCCTCTTCCCCTGTCTCCTCCTCAGTTTGTCAGTGAGTAATTACTATCTCTCCCAGCCTTGTGGTTGATTAAAGACCCCCCATCCACAAGGGGACATATCTGCGTATGTTGTGGTCTTGTGAATTCTGACTGAATTCTGGTAAAGCGGATGCTCTTTTATCTCAACATGTCTACAGATTCTCTTTTCTCCCTGTATTTGTTGGCTTGGAAATGTTGATACCGGAGGACAGTTATCAGAAGAAACTGTGTAACTAAGCATTTATAGAGGCTGAGAAATGCATTCTGTGAATTGGAGGTTGGTTATCCTCCAACAATGTCACAATGGACGGCAGAAATGTCTCGTTATGTATCACTAGATTTGATTTACTGGTCAACGTTCATGAGGTCAGGATGCCTTATATGGAAAACTGTAGGACAAAAGGATTCTGTATAAAAAACATGACCACTTCCTGTTTTTTCAACAGCTGTGGGTTGTTCAGTCCTGCCCTGGGGGTCTGCTGTCCTGTGTGTTGTGACTCTGGCCTTGACCTACTTACACCTGAAACCAATAGTGAATGTTTCACTAAGATCCTAAAGCTGAGTGGGATGTGTTGGGTTGGGGTGGTGGAGGACGGGCCGGCCCAGATACACCCCTTGCAGTATGTACAAAAGTATGTGGACGCCCCTTCAAATTAGTGGATTTGGCTATTTCAGCCACACCCCTTCCCTGACCTGTGAATAAAATCGGCACACTGCCATGCAATCTCCATAGACAAACAATGGCAGTAGAATGGCCTTACTGAAGAACTCAGTGACAATCAACACGTCACCATCATAGTATGCTACCTTTCCAACAAGTCTGTTGTCTAATTTCTACCCTGCTTTAGCTGCCTTGGTCAACTGTAAGTGCTGTTATTGTGACGTGGAAACGTCTAGGAGCAGCAGTGGCTTAGCCTCGAAGTGGTAGCTCACACAAGCTCACAGAACGGGACCGCGAGTGCTGAAGTTCGTGCGTGTAAAAAATCATCTGTCCTCGGTTTGCAACACTCACTTCCAATTCCAAACTTCCTCTGGAAGAAACTTCCAGCACAAGAACTGTTCGTCTGGAGCTTCATGAAATGGGTTTCTACAGCAGAGCAGCAGCACACAAGCCTAAGATCACCATGTGCAATGCTTAGCGTCTGCTGGAGTGGAAACACTTTCTCTGGAGTGTTGAATCACGTTTCACCATCTGGCAGTCCGTACCAAAACCTGGGTTTGGCAGATGCCAGGAGAACACTACCTGCCCCAAAGCATGGTGCCAACTGTAAAGTTTGGTGGAGGAGGAATAATGGTCTGGGGTTGTTTTTAATGGATCATGTTAGGCCTTAGTTTCATTGAAGGAAATCTAATCCTACAGCATACAATGACATTCCTGGAGCTATTCTGTGTTTCTAACTTTGTGGCAACAGTTTGGGGATGGCCCTTTCCTGTTTCAGCATGACAATGCCCCTGTACACAAGCGAGGTCCATACAGAAATAGTTTGTTGAGTTCGATGTGGAAGAACTTTACTGGCCTTCACAGAGGCCTGACCTAAACCCATTGAATACCTTTAGGGATGAATTGAAAACGTTGACTGAGCCAGGCCTAATCGCCCAGCCTCACTAATGCTGTTGTGGCTGAATGGAAACAAGTCCCTGCAGCAATGTTCCATCATCTAGTGGAAAGTCTTCACAGAACAGTGGAGGCTGTTATAGCAGCAAAGGGGGGGACCAACTCCATATTAATGCCCATGATTTTGGAATGAGATGTTAGATGAGCAGGTGTCCACATACTTTTGGTCATGTAGTGTACATTCCCCTTCCATGCAAATGTGTAACTCTTTGCAGATGAGATTAAATCTAATTTTAAAAAATATATATATATAATTTTTTTAATCATTGGTATTCAGAGGTCAGGGGTCAGGGGCTGGAGCCGGACCAAGAGTGGAAAAGGTTGCTGGTTATGATGACATCACTGGTGAGAACACAGATATTCAGTTGGCTGCATGTTAGTCTGTCAGCCCCTATCTCTGTTGACATCTCTTTGCTCTCCACGCCTTCTCTCTCTCTCTCTGTTCCTCTCTCTCTTCCTGACAGATAGCATCAGACCTGTTGCCTTAGTAACAGACCTCTATCATCTACACCCCCTTCTCCTACTCTAACATCAGACCAATATAATATAATATGTCAAGTATAAGTAGTTCCATAAAACACTACTTGTTATTGGGTTTTAGAATGGTTTGTATGGACACATGAATTTCTCCATGTGGGATAATAAAGTTGACTAATATTGAACTGCTATAATCACTGTGATTATACTCTACCTACCTGGTGGACTGGACGCTTTGAGCCTGGAGATCTGAGGAGACAGAGGAGAGAGAGACAGAGACAGAGGGAGAAGGGAGGAACCAGAGGAAGAGAGAGACAGAGGTTAAATGAACATCAACATGACCTTTCATGATGTGATGAGGGAAGACAGGATTATCGTTGGTATGGTGCAACAACGTGTACATACACTATATACAAAAGTATGTGGACACCCCTTCAAATTAGTGGACTCTATTTCAGCTACACCCCTTCCTGACAGATGTATAAAATCAAACACTCAGCCATGCAATCTCCATAGACAAACATTGTCAATAGAATTGAGTTAATGAACTCTCCCTCTCTTCTCCTCTCCTACCCTCTCCTCCCACCTCTACTCTTTCTCTCCCACCCTCTCCTCTTCACTCCCCTCTCCCTCTTCTCCTCTTCAACCCCTCTTTTCTCCTCTTCAACCCCCTTTCTCTTCCCTCTTCTCCCCCTCCTCTCCTCTTCAACCCCTCTCCTCTTCACCCACCCCCCTCTTCTTCTTCCCCTCTTCTCCCCCTCTCCTCTTCTCCCCCCCTTTCTTCTCCTCTCCTCCCTCTCCCTCTCGCCCCTCTCCTCCCCTCTCCTCCCACCTCTACTCTTCTCCCCCCCCTCCCCCACCTCCTCTCCTCCCAACTCTCTCTTCTCCCCCTCTCCCTCCCTCTCCCACCTCTTCTCCCCCTCTCTCCTCCCTCTTCAACCCCTCTCCCCCTCTTCTCCCCTCTCCCTCTCCCAACCCCCTCTCTCCTCCTCTTCAACCCCTCTCTCCTCCTCTTCTCCCCTCTCTTCTACTCTCCCTCCTCCCCCTCTCCCTCCTTGCCCCTCTCTACCCTCTCCTCCCACCCTACTCTTCTCCCCCTCTCTTCTCCTCCAACCCCTCTTCTCCTCTTCTCCCCCTCTCTTCTCCTCTCCTACCCTCTCCTCCCACCTCTACTCTTCTCCCCCTCCTCTTCTCCCCTTCTCCCCCTCTCTTCTCCTCTCCTACCCTCTCCTCCACCTCTACTCCCTTCTCCTCCTCTTCTCCTCATTCTCCTACCTCTCTTCTCCCCCTCCTCTTCTCCTCTCCCTCCCCCCCTCTCCTCCTCTCCTCCCCCTCTCTACTCTCCCCCTCTCTTCTCCCTCTACCCTCTCCCCCTCTACTCCCCTTCTCCCCCTCCTCTTCTTCCCTCCTCACCTTCTCCCCTACCCCTCTCCACTTCCCACCCTATTCTTCTCTCCCTTCCTTTCACCTCGCCCCTCTCCTCCTCTCCTCCCTCCTACTCTCCCCTCTCCTCCTCTCCTACCCTCTCCCTCTTCTCCCACCTCCTATTCTCTCCCCTCCTCTTCTCCTCTTCTCCCCTCTCTCCTCTGCTCTTTACCCCTCTCTTCTCGTCTCCCCTACCCTCTCTCCCACCTCCCTTCCTCTTCTCACCCTCCTCTTCTCCCTTCTCCCCCTCTCTCTCTCTCCCCTCTCCTTCTCTTCTCTTCTCTTCTCCTCTCCTCCACCCTCTCCCCTCTCTCCCTCTTCTCTCCCTTCTCTTCACCCACTCTTCTCCCTTCTCCACCTCTTCCCCCACCCTCTTCTCTCCCCCTCTGCTTCTCCCACCCCCTCTTCTCCCCCTCTACTCTTCTTCTCCCACCCCTCTTCTCCCCCTCTCCTCTTCTCCACTTCCACCCCTCTTCTCCCCTCCTACTCTTCTCCCCCTCTCTCTTCATCTTCTCCCCCTCTCCTCTTCTCCCCCTTCTCCCTATCCTCTTCTCCCCCTTTCTCTCCCATCTTCTCCCCTCTCCTCTTCTCTCCCCTTCTCCCCCCTCCTCCGTTTTACCACCTCTCTTCTCCTCAACTCCCCCGCTTCTCTCTCTCTTCTCCTCTTCTCCCCAATTCTACCCTCCCTTCTCCCCTTCTCACCCCTCTGCTCTTCTCCCCCTCTCCATTTCTCCTCCCTGCTCCCTCTCTTCTCCACCTCTCTCTCCCCTCCCCTCCCTTTCTCCTCTTCTCCACCTTCTCTTCTTCTCTTCTCCACCTCTCTTCCCCCTCCCCTCCTCCCTCTTCTCCCCCTGTCCCTCTTCTCTTCTCCACCTCTCTTCCCCCTCCCTCTTCTCACCCCCTCTGCTCTCCCATCTCTTCTCCTTCTCCACCTCTTCTCCCCTTACCTCTTTATCCTCTTCTCTCCCTGTCCTCTTCTCTCCCCATCTCTTCTCCCCTCTCTTCTCCCCTCTCTCTCCCCTCTCTTCTCCCCCCCCTCCTCTCTTCTCCTCTTCCTCTCCACCTTCTCCCCCTCTCTTCTCCCCCCTTCTCTTCTCTCCCCCTTCCCTCTTACCCTCTTCTCTCTCTCGTCTTCTCCCCTCCCCTCTCTTCTAGTCTTCTCACCTCCCCTCTCTTCTCCTCTTCTCCCCCTCTACTCTTCCTCCCCCTCTTCTCTCCCACCTTTACTCTTCTCCCCCCTCTCCTCTTCTCCCCCTCTCTCCCCTTTCTCCCCTCTCTCACCTCTTCACCCCTCTCCCCTTCTTATCCTCTCTCTCTTCTGCCCTCCCTCCTCTTCTCCCCTCTGCTCTTCTCACCTCCCCTCTTCTCCTCTTCTCCCCTCTACTCTTCTCTCCCTTTCCTCTCTCCCCTTCTCCCTCTCTGTTCTCCTCTTCTCCCTCTCTGTTCTCCTCTTCTCCCTCTCTGTTCTCCTCTTCTCCCTCTCTGTTCTCCTCTTCTCCCAATCTCTCTTCTCCCCTCTCTTCTCCTATTCTGCCCCTATCCCCCCCCTTATCTCCCCCTCTCCTCTTCTCCCCCTTTCCTCTCACCCCTCTCCTCCTCCTCTCTCTCTCCCTCTCCTCTCCTCCTCTTCTCTTCTCTTCTCCTCCCTTCTCCTCTCCTCTCACCCCTCCCCCACTTCTCCTCTCCTCCCCTCTACTCCTCTCCTCTCCTCCCCCCCTCTCCTTTCTCCCTCCTCTCCATTTCATTCTGTACTCCAACATCTGCATGGTATTCAAGATAACACACAACATTTCAGCACCAAATTTGTTTTCATCAACCTCAGACTTAAATATCAGTGTTCAAGAACCTCCACCAGGGGAACTGTAGACTCCTCAAACGGTCCCACCACCTTCTCCCAAACTGCCTTCTCACACAAACCAATAAAGACATGGAATGGCCTCACCTCAACATGGATCTAGTCCAATCAGACGTGCCTCACCTCAACATGGATCTAGTCCAATCAGACGCGCCTCACCTCAACATGGGATCAATCAGGCGTGCCTCACCTCAACATGGATCTGGTCAATCAGGCGATGCCTCATCTCAACATGGATCTAGTCCAATCAGACGTGTCTCACCTCAACATGGATCTAGTCCAATCAGACGTGCCTCACCTCAACATGGATCTAGTCCAATCAGACGCGTCTCACCTCAACATGGATCTAGTCCAATCAGACGTGTCTCACCTCAACATGGATCTAGTCCAATCAGATGTGCCTCACCTCAACATGGATCTAGTCCAATCAGACGTGTCTCGCCTCAACATGGATCTAGTCCAATCAGATGTGCCTCACCTCAACCTGGATCTAGTCCAATCAGACGTGTCTCGCCTCAACATGGATCTAGTCCAATCAGATGTGCCTCACCTCAACATGGATCTAGTCCAATCAGACGTGTCTCACCCAAACATGGATCTAGTCCAATCAGACGTGTCTCGCCTCAACATGGATCTAGTCCAATCAGATGTGCCTCACCTCAACATGGATCTAGTCCAATCAGACGTGTCTCACCCCAACATGGATCTAGTCCAATCAGACGTGTCTCACCTCAACATGGATCTAGTCAATCAGACGTGCCTCACCTCAACATGGATCTAGTTGATATTGATCTAATCAGTGATTTTTTTAATGACACAGAATAAACACTAAAACAGCGCATTACATTTAAATAGCTGTAATAACTTAGCTCTGTACACTATTCTGATTAGATGCTATTTAATGCTGAGTTTGGACACAGGTTTCTATAGGAACACTAAGACACCTGGACCACATATTGAGATGTGCCTTTAGTTAAGTAAATCAGTTGTTACATAAGGTGACAGTTGTAGGTGTCACGACTTCCGCCGAAGTCGGTCCCTGTCCTTGTTCTGGCGGTGAAGAAGGATGGCGGTCTGCGCCCTGCATTGACTATCAAGGTATCAACCAAATCACTGTGAGGTACAGCTACTGCTGCCTCTCATATCCAGTGCGATAGAGTCAATGCACAGGGCTTCTTCACAAAATTGGATCTCAGGAGCGCTTACAACCTGGTGCGTATCCGGGAGGGGGACGAGTGGAAGACGTCATTTAGTACCACCTCAGGGCACTATGAGTACCTTGTCATGCCGTACGGGTTGATGTCTTCCAGGCTTTTGTAGACGAGACTTTTCCGGGATTTTCTTTGGTCAGGTAGCCAACTACCCGGAGGTTTATCTGGGGCTTTGGTCAGGTAGCCAACTACTACCGGAGGTTTATCGGGGCTTTGGTCAGGTAGCGACTCCCCCATTACCTCACTGCTGAAGGGGGACCGGTGCGACTGCAGTGGACGGCTGAGGCGGACAGGGCTTTGGTCACCTGAGGGCTCTGTTTACCTCGGCTCCCCTGCTGGGATCTGGGTGAGGAGCCGTGCTCTCTCAGCGCTCGGGTACGCCACTAAAGGTCCCACCCCTGTGCTTTCTTTTCGAAGAAGCTCAGCCCGGCGGAGCGAAACTAAGATGTGGGGGACCGGGAGACTGAACCCTCGCCAGGCAAGGTGAAGACTGAACCCTCGCCAGGCAAGGTGGGGACTGAACCCTCGCCAGGCAAGGTGGAGACTGAACCCCGCCAGGCAAGGTGGAGACTGAACCCCCGCCAGGCAAGGTGGAGACTGAACCCCGCCAGGCAAGGTGGGGGAGAGGCTGAACCCTCGCCAGGCAAGGTGGAGACTGAACCCTCGCCAGGCAAGGTGGAGACTGAACCCTCGCCAGGCAAGGTGGAGACTGAACCCTCGCCAGGCAAGGTGGGGAACCCTCGCCAGGCAAGGTGGAGACTGAACCCTCGCCAGGCAAGGTGGAGACTGAACCCTCCCAGGCAAGGTGGAGACTGAACCCCGCCAGGCAAGGTGGAGACTGAACCCTCGCCAGGCAAGGTGGAGACTGAACCCTCGCCAGGCAAGGTGGGCCATGTTGTTTTTACCCTTTTTGCCAGGCACTGTCCTACAGACCAGTTTCCCAGGCTAAGGCAGACAACTGTCCTACAGACCAGGTTCCCAGAACGGTAAGGCAGACTGAACCCTCAGACCAGGTTCCCAAGCTGGAGACTGAACTGTCCCAGACCAGGTTCCCAGAACGCTTTTGCAGACACACTGTCCTACAGACCAGGTTCCCAGAACGCTAAGGCAGACACACTGTCCTACAGACCAGGTTCCCAGAACGCTAAGGCAGACACACTGTCCTACAGACCAGGTTCCCAGAACGCTAAGGCAGACACACTGTCCTACAGACCAGGTTCCCAGAACGCTAAGGCAGACACACTGTCCTACAGACCAGGTTCCCAGAACGCTAAGGCAGACACACACTGTCCCCGGATGTATGACACAGAGGAGCGGTCCATAGATCACACTCCCGAACTTCCGGCCTCTTGCCTGGTGGCACCGGTAGTGTGGGAGCTGGGCAGCGGACATCGAGCGGCGTTACGTACAGAGCCCACTCCCTCCACCTGCCCAGAGGGACGTTACAGCCCTTACCTTCCACAATGACCTTGGTTGCACCTTTCTGTGGACTTCCTCGAGGATCTTCCTCCCTCACGATCCTGGTCATTGTGGATCTGTTCTCTAAGTCCTGCGGTCTCCTTCCTTTGCCCGATCTCCCTACGGCCCTACAGACTGAGGAGGCCATGTTTACACATGTCTTATAGGCACTATGGGGTGCCAGAGGATAGAGTGTCTGATCGAGGTCCCCAGTTCACGTCAAGGGTCTGGAGGGCGTTCATGGAACGTCTGGGTCTCGGTCAGCCTTACCTCTGGTTTTTCACCTCCGCCATCGGGTTTTCACCGGTCTGGCACTCGACCGAAACCTGCCCCTCCGCCTGCCCTGACGGAAGCTGGGCCCGCGGTTCAAAGTCCTGAGGAGACTGAACGAGGTTTGCTTCAGGTTACAGCTTCCCCCGATTACCGTATTAACCCCTCGTTCCATGTGTCTCTCCTCAGGCCGGTGGTGGCTGGTCCACTCCCAGGAGTCTGAGGTGCAGGTGGTTCCTCCACCTCTGGACATCCAGGGGACCCGGTTTTATGCTTTTCGAGCCATACTGGACTCGAGGCGTCGAGCGAAAATCCTTCAGTACCTTGTGGAGTGGGAGGTACGGTCCGGAGGAGAGATGCTGGGTGCCGGTGGAAGGACGTTTTGGACCCTCCGTTGCTGCGGGAGTACCACCATCTCCATCCGGATCGCCCTGCGTGTCAAGGGGGTACTGTTACAACTTCCACAGAAGTCGGTCCCGCTCCTTGTTCGAGGCAGCGACGTCACCGGCCTTCTAGCCTTCGCCGCCACCGGCCTTCTAGCCATCGCCACCGGCCTTCTATCCTTCGCCACCGGCCTTCTAGCCATCGCCACCGGCCTTCTAGCCCTTCGCCACTGTCCTTCGCCACTTCAGCATCGCCTTCGCCACCGGCCTTCTAGCCATCGCCACCGGCCTTGTAGCCATCGCCACCGGCCTTCTAGCCATCGCTGATCCATTTTTCATTTTCCATTTGTTTTGTCTTTGTTTTACACGCCTGGTTCCCATTCCAAATGACATGTTCATTATTTAACCCTCTGTTTTCCCCATGGTTTTGTGCGTGATTGTTTTATGTATGTTCGGTCTGTTACTGTGGGCCCGGTATTTACGACACGTTATTGGAATATTTGAGTAAAGTTACATGTGTTACTCATCTCTACTGTCCTGACTCCTCTGCACCAGCTACACCCAGAACATTACAGTAGGACTGTTAACAAAGTAGCTGAATTGTCAAAGACTGAGGTAACCCAAAGAAAAGTAATCCAGAACTTTCTCTGGTAAAGAATTACAAATCTACCACTTTCATATAAACCCCTCGATACACAGCAGAACATCTACACTGAATCCTTCCACCAAACATCCTGATCTGTTTTAATGAACACTTTTTATGACACTAAAATAACCTTCAACTACAGTATATATGAAGGGATTATTGTCATTGTTACATTATATAGGCTACAGGAAGTTATATTCTTCCATTGTAAATAACAGGTTCTCCCTCCATCTATAATCATCAGATCTGCTTGCAGATGAACAGAATGTCTTGGAAAGACAGACCTTTAGACCTCATAGTTCTGTCCAATATATTGTGGATTTTTTTCATATTTATTCTTTCCTTACAAGTTGGGATTTAAATTGATGGACACGCCATGATGTCTCAGTGAAAAATGTATTACGGAGTATCTACCATTTCCATTACTATTTATCTAGCATACACACTCACACTCTTTCAAACATTATTATTTGGGAAAGTTATCAGGGGTAGTAACTAGCATAACTTATTTGACTATTTCTTTCACACACCTCATTGGCTAGGTTAGCAAGCTAGCTAACTAGCCACATTTAGCACAAGCTCACGACTAAACTGACCTGGCGATCCTACTATCATGGACACTTGTCTCCAGGCAGCATGTTTGTGTTTATGTCCCTGTAGCTGTCAGCAGTTGTTTCAAAGACACGGTTTTGAGGAAACTGAAAATGATTCTCTCCTCCATGTGTCCAACCGCATGCGACCACCTGCAAAAGGTACCTGCATCAGTATAGTTGCCTAGCTGTGTAAAAGGTACCTGCATCAGTATAGTTGCCTAGCTGTGTAAAGGTACCTGCATCAGTATAGTTGCCTAGCTGTGTAAAAGGTACCTGCATCAGTATAGTTGCCTAGCTGTGTAAAAGGTACCTGCATCAGTATAGTTGCCTAGCTGTGTAAAGGTACCTGCATCAGTATAGTTGCCTAGCTGTGTAAAAGGTACCTGCATCAGTATAGTTGCCTAGCTGTGTAAAAGGTACCTGCATCAGTATAGTTGCCTAGCTGTGTAAAAGGAACCTGCATCAGTATAGTTGCCTAGCTGTGTAAAAGGTACCTGCATCAGTATAGTTGCCTAGCTGTGTAAAAGGGACCTGCATCAGTATAGTTGCCTAGCTGTGTAAAGGGACCTGCATCAGTATAGTTGCCTAGCTGTGTAAAAGGTACCTGCATCAGTATAGTTGCCTAGCTGTGTAAAAGGATACCTGCATCAGTATAGTTGCCTAGCTGTGTAAAAGGTACCTGCATCAGTATAGTTGCCTAGCTGTGTAAAAGGTACCTGCATCAGTATAGTTACCTAGCTGTGTAAAGGTACCTGCATCAGTATAGTTGCCTAGCTGTGTAAAGGTACCTGCATCAGTATAGTTGCCTAGCTGTGTAAAAGGTACCTGCATCAGTATAGTTGCCTAGCTGTGTAAAAGGTACCTGCATCAGTATAGTTGCCTAGCTGTGTAAAAGGTACCTGCATCAGTATAGTTGTCTAGCTGTGTAAAGGTACCTGCATCAGTATAGTTGCCTAGCTGTGTAAAAGGTACCTGCATCAGTATAGTTGCCTAGCTGTGTAAAAGGGACCTGCATCAGTATAGTTGCCTAGCTGTGTAAAAGGGACCTGCATCAGTATAGTTGCCTAGCTGTGTAAAGGTACCTGCATCAGTATAGTTGCCTAGCTGTGTAAAAGGATACCTGCATCAGTATAGTTGCCTAGCTGTGTAAAAGGTACCTGCGTCAGTATAGTTGCCTAGCTGTGTAAAAGGTACCTGCATCAGTATAGTTGCCTAGCTGTGTAAAAGGTACCTGCATCAGTATAGTTGCCTAGCTGTGTAAAAAGGTACCTGCATCAGTATAGTTGCCTAGCTGTGTAAAAGGAACCTGCATCAGTATAGTTGCCTAGCTGTGTAAAAGGTACCTGCATCAGTATAGTTGCCTAGCTGTGTAAAAGGTACCTGCATCAGTATAGTTGTCTAGCTGTGTAAAGGTACCTGCATCAGTATAGTTGCCTAGCTGTGTAAAAGGTACCTGCATCAGTATAGTTGCCTAGCTGTGTAAAAGGAACCTGCATCAGTATAGTTGCCTAGCTGTGTAAAGGTACCTGCATCAGTATAGTTGCCTAGCTGTGTAAAAGGTACCTGCATCAGTATAGTTGTCTAGCTGTGTAAAAGGTACCTGCATCAGTATAGTTGCCTAGCTGTGTAAAGGTACCTGCATCAGTATAGTTGCCTAGCTGTGTAAAAGGTACCTGCATCAGTATAGTTGTCTAGCTGTGTAAAATGTATGTATCAGTATAGTTGTCTAGCTGTGAAAACAGATAAACCTGCATCAGTATAGTTGCTAAATGGGCTGTGTCAAAAAATCCCTGCACCAGTATAGTTGCCTAGCTGTGTAAAACTCTGCAAAGTAGTATTTGGAGAACAGCAAAAGCTAACAGCAAATGCCCCCAGACATTCACTATTTAACTGTACTAGAATGCTTAAACCTAGGGTGCAAAATGTTTTATATCGGTTATCAGTTATGGTTTTCTTTTTGGAATGGAAAATATTGGATATCGCAAAATCGGCCATAAATGTACTATGGGGTGCTTGTAATAATAAGGTTGGTAACAAGATGGAAAATAGTTGAAATCTGTTGCAGCTCAAATCGACTACAACATCCACAATGCAATGCTCTCTGTGTGGGCTGGCTGGCTAGCTAAATGTATCTACACACAATAATACCAAAGACAATATCAGCATGTGAAGTAGCTAACTAGCTGTTAAATCACCTAAACAAACTGCACTATCAATTTAGGAGTCTCCAATCTCACCATGTTCAACCTGCAGATCGATGTGTCTCCCAGAGTGGAGTTTAAATCAAAGGACAGATATACTTTTGAGGAGATCAGAAACTTTTGCAGGAGATAATTAACCTGTCTGTATAGATAGGGACGCTGACTTTGAGAAGGGTGATGTCAAAAGGTGACCTGCATCCCAGTCTCTGTTGCCTAAATGGCATTTAAATGTGTAAATAAAATACCTGACAGTATAGTTGCCTAGCTGATCTGCTCAGTATAGTTGTCTAGCTTCAAAACCTGTTACCTGTGAGTCTCCCAGATAGTTTTCTATGGCTGGAACACTACATTGCATCTTGGTAAGTCTGCTCAAAAGGATGTAACCCTTCAACGTTGAGCTGATGTTACGTCATTGGCCCACGCGCTCTGCATTCTGGGCGACGTGAGATGTGAGATAATTAACTTGCTGTCTGTAGTATCGTATAACTTTGGAATCGTGACAGAACGTACTTTTGATGAAAACAGAGTTTCTCGACAAAAATACACTGACTTTGAGAAGGGATTACGTGATGATTGGTTTAAGCAACCGCGTGACGCAGCATGACAACGTGAACATGATTGGTCGACAGTCTGCTGGGTGGGGTGTTATACGCAGATCTTTAGAAATAGAAGGATCATTTGTACATTGAAAAACGTTGCCGCCCCCTGCTATAATCTATATGAATAATATGGAAATAATTACAGTCACGCAGGTCTTTAGAAATTGTAGGATCAATTGTAAGTGTCACTCATGAAAAAGTTAGGTACCCCCTGCTATAATGTATATGAGTCACCCTTGTGGGCGGTTCGTATAGTGGACTATGACAGAGTGGAGTGGGAGAGGTGTGCATTCATGTTCTAATGAGGATTAGGATGCAGACAGAGGTTAGACTACTAGGTCTAGGATTAGACAGTATATTGTCTCAGTTCTGTGTAAGGTGGTGCTCTGCATTCAGAGATGTTCCTAATGATGTCTGCACCCAGAATGTTATTTGCCAGCTGCATGATTCTCCAGGGAAATGCATTCTGTGAACAGACTGAAACATTGCATCAACAAGGTGTCTCTGATAATATTGATAAACATTGTATAAATGAACGATGCGGCTCGGAGAAATGAAACATTTAGTATCAACGACAACTCTGATAATATTCATAATTGCAACATAGTAGTCATTACGGAGGCAGCACGGGCCAGCTGGTCTGTCTGATATACCAGAGGTGTGTTGAATACGCAGATCAGGGTGCTCATGGGATACTAAAAACAGCCCTACATCCACACTATAGCTAAATCATTTAGTTGACCTTTTAATGACCTTAGCCAACAGATAGGTAGATGTTCATCAACAAGACAGAGCAACACTGATATTGAAATGCATTATACCAGAGGTTTTAATTAGGAAGATGCAGACAGAGCAACACTGATGGAGTGAGAGGTAGAAATGCATTATACCAGATGTAGGTAGACTACAGGTAGGGATTAGGATGCAGACAGAGGTAGGTAGACTACAGGTAGGGATTAGGATGCAGACAGAGGTAGGTAGACTACAGGTAGGGATGAGGATGCAGACAGAGCCCATAGAAATAATGTTATACCAGATGTCCCTACAGGTAGGGATTAGGATGCAGACAGCTGGTAGGTAGACTACAGGTAGGGATTAGGATGCAGACAGAGCAACACTGAAGTGAGAAAGATTCAATTTAAATGTTTGTACTTCAGGTATTTTTGGGGATGCAGACACCCTAGGTAGACTACTGGTAGGGATTGGATGCAGACAGAGGTAGGTCTACAGGTAGGGATTAGGATCCCAGACAGAGCAACACTGATGGAGTGAGAGGTAGAAATGCATTATACCAGAGGTAGGTAGACTACAGGTAGGGATTAGGATGCAGACAGAGCAAGCACTGATGGAGTGAGAGGTAGAAATGCATTATACCAGATGTAGGTCCTCTACAGGTCCCTCTTAGGATCCAGACAGAGGTCTGTAGACTACCCCCTCTCAGGATCCACTACAGAGAAACACTGATGGAGTGAGAGGTAGAAATGCATTATCCAGGTAGGTAGACTCTCCTCTGTCCCCTCCCCTCTCTCTCTCTCTCCACTCTCTCTCCTCTGTCCCTCCCCTCCTCTCTCTCTCCACTACTCTCTCCTCTGTCCCCTCCCCTCCTCTCTCTCTCCACTACTCTCTCCTCTGTCTCCTCCCCTCCCCTCTCTCTCCACTACTCTCTCCTCTGTCCCTCCCCTCCCCTCTCTCTCCACTACTCTCTCCTCTGTCCCCTCCCCTCTCTCTCTCCACTACTCTCTCCTCTGTCTCCTCTCCTCCTCTCTCTCTCCACTACTCTCTCCTCTGTCTCCTCCCCTCCTCTCTCTCCACTACTCTCTCCTCTGTCCCTCCCCTCCTCTCTCTCTCCACTACCCCCTCCTTTCTCTCTCTCGTTCTCTCTCTCTTCCTGACATATAGCATCAGGCCTGTGGAGTTTGACTCAGGTCACATCTATGACGTGACAAACTTTTAAGCAGATAAGATCAGTTAAACCCACCTACATACAGGAAACACTGACATTAGAAAAACTCCACAGGAAACTGCTGGCAGAGCAGCAAAGTTACACATAGTGTGTCCTATAATATCACCTCTAACTTTCTACTGCTTGAGTTCACCTCTTATAAGGGTTTATTGGACAACTTGAATAAGGTCTGGATGTTTTATATTGAAAACAGTACAACAAACGGAGTCTGTATTGAAAAGATGCCCACTTCCTGTTTTCAATAGCTGCTGGGTTGTTCCGTCCTGCCCTGGGGGTCTGCTGTCCTGTGTGTTGTCACTCTGGCCTTGACCTAATACACCTGAAACCAATAATGAATGTTTCACTCAGACCCTAAAGCTGAGTGGGATGTGTTGGGTTGGGGCTCTGCAGGGCAGTGGACACATAGGGACAGAACAGGGAGACCCAGATATACTGTGTGGATGTTAAAGAGCTCTACAGTTCTACTAGGTCATATGAGATGAATTATATGGAGGATGTAATGTGAAAATAAACAGTGGAGGAATATTGTGTTGGATGTTAAACTAGACTCTGGGGTCAGGACTACTAGGCCAGACTGGTGGGGGTCAGGAGAGAGTTGTGCTATGTTAGACTGTGTTAATGTCAGGGCAGAGTTGAGTTTACTAACTGGTGGGGGTCCCTTGGGATGAAAACTAGAAACAAAACTAGACTGGTGGGGGTAGGAATGAAATTGGTGGGGTCAGGGAGAGAGTTGAGTTATGTACTAGACTGGTGGGGGTCAGGGAGATAGTTGAGTTATGTACTAGACTGTTGGGGGTCAGGAAGAGAGTTGAGTTATGTACTAGACTGGTGGGGGTCAGGGAGAGAGTTGAGTTATGTACTAGACTGGTGGGGGTCAGGGAGAGAGTTGAGTTATGTACTAGACTGGTGGGGGTCAGGGAGAGAGTTGAGTTATGTACTAGACTGGTGGGGTCAGGGAGAGAGTTGAGTTATGTACTATCTGCATAAACATTCTTAGAGTACAAAGAAAAAAGCCCAAATAATGTGGGACAGAATTAGACCAATATCCATCACTAATTAATATCCATCAGTAATTAATATCCATCAATAATTAACATCCATCACTAATTATATCCATCACTAAATGACATCCATCACTAATTATATCCATCACTAATTAATATCAATCACTAATTAATATCCATCACTAATTAATATCCATCACTAATTAATATCCATCACTAATTAATATCCATCACTAATTAATATCAATCACTAATTAATATCCATCAATAATTAACATCCATCACTAATTAATATCCATCACTAATTCATATCCATCACTAATTCATATCCATCACTAATTCATATCCATCAACAAGTCTTCAATGTCTATAACCACATAAAAACAAGAGACCAGCACTGAAATACCAAGAGATGAACAAAGAGAAAAGTCCCTTCATCCAGCTGGTCCTGAAGCTTAGTTCACAAACCACTACTAACCCAACAAAGCCTCAGGACAGAACTCAGACAGTCTGGCCCAAACAAATTATAACCAAACATACATAAATGATGGCAAACTATCTGACCACCGTGACTGAGAAAAACGGAGAAAAAATGGACAATGTACAGACTCAGTGAGCATAGCCTTGCTATTGAGAGAGGTAGGCAGAGAGAAGACAGGCTATGTGCCCACTGCCCACAAAATGAGTTGGATACTGAGCTGTACTTCCTAACCTCCTGACAAATGTACAACGATATAAGAGACACATATTTCCCTCAGATTACAAAGACCCCAAAATATAATATTGTTATCTGTTAGGTAAAATACCACAGTGTGTAATCATGTCAGCAGAATGTGTGACCTGTTGTGATGAGAACAGGGTAACCAGTGGAGAACAAACACCACAGTAAATAAAACCTAGGACTAGATTTATCACTTTAGTTCATTTCCCTTGACATTTGTACTTCTACTTTTTGTTCACACAGATCACGCTCTCCTACACACCAGCTGGCTGAGAGGACCTTAGTGGAGCCAGGTGGCTGAGAGGGCCCTAGTGGAGCCAGCTGGTTGAGAGGGCCCTAGTGGAGCCAGCTGGTTGAGAGGGCCCTAGTGGAGCAGGCTGGTTGAGAGGGCCCTAGTGGAGCAGGCTGGTTGAGAGGGCCCTAGTGGAGCCAGCTGGTTGAGAGGGCCCTAGTGGAGCCAGCTGGTTGAGAGGGCCCTAGTGGAGCCAGCTGGCTGAGAGGGCCCTAGTGGAGCCGGCTGGTTGAGAGGGCCCTAGTGGAGCCGGCTGGTTGAGAGGGCCCTAGTGGAGCAGGCTGGTTGAGAGGGCCCTAGTGGAGCAGGCTGGCTGAGAGGGCCCTAGTGGAGCCAGTTGGATGAGAGGGCCCTAGTGGAGCAGGCTGGTTGAGAGGGCCCTAGTGGAGCAGGCTGGTTGAGAGGGCCCTAGTGGAGCCAGTTGGATGAGAGGGACCTAGTTGAGCCGACTGGTTTAGAGCGCCCTAGTGGAGCCGGCTGGTTGAGAGGGCCCTAGTGGAGCCGGCTGGTTGAGAGGGCCCTAGTGGAGCCGGCTGGTTGAGAGGGCCCTAGTGGAGCAGGCTGGTTGAGAGGGCCCTAGTGGAGCAGGCTGGCTGAGAGGGCCTTAGTGGAGCAGGCTGGTTGAGAGGGCCCTAGTGGAGCAGGCTGGTTGAGAGGGCCCTAGTGGAGCAGGCTGGTTGAGAGGGCCCTAGTGGAGCCAGTTGGCTGAGAGGGACCTAGTTGAGCCGACTGGTATAGAGGGCCCTAGTGGAGCTAGTTGGTTGAGAGGGCCTTAAGTGGAGCCAGCTGGCTGAGAGGGCCCTAGTGGAGCCAGATGTTTGAAAGGGCCCTAGTGGAGCCAGCTGGTTGAGAGGGCCCTAGTGGAGCCAGCTGGCTGAGAGGGCCCTAGTGGATCCGGATGACTGAGAGGGCCTTAGTGGAGCCGGCTGGTTGAGAGGGCCTTAGTGGAGCCGGCTGACTGAGAGGGCCTTAGTGGAGCCAGATGGTTGAGGGGTCCTTAGTGGGCCAGCTGGTGAGAGGGCCAGTGGATGGTTGAGAGGGCCCTAGTGGAGCCAGCTGGCTGAGAGTGCCTTAGTGGAGCCGGCTGGCTGAGAGGGCCCTAGTGGAGCCGGCTGGCTGAGAGGGCCCTTGTGGATCCAGCTGGTTGAGAGGGCCCTATAGGAGCCAGCTGGTTGAGAGGGCCCTAGTGGAGCCAGCTGGTTGAGAGGGCCCGATAGGAGGCAGCTGGTTGAGAGGGCCCTAGTGGATCCGGCTGGCTGAGAGGGCCCTAGTGGAGCCGGCTGGCTGAGAGGGCCCTAGTGGAGCCGTCTGGCTGAGAGGGCCCTAATGGAGCCAGCTGGCTGAGAGGGCACTAGTGGATCCGGCTGGCTGAGAGGGCCCTAGTGGAGCCAGCTGTTTGAGAGGGCCCTATTGGAGCTGGCTTGTTGAGAGGGCCTTAGTGGAGCCGGCTGGCTGAGAAGGTCTAAGTGTTGCCCTTCCTTGACACTTTCTCTCTCCTCAACAAATATCACCTCCCCTTCTCTCTCTCTCCCTTTCTCTCTCATTCTCTCTCCTCCACAAATATCCCCTCCCCTTCTCTCTACTCTCCCTTTCTCTCTCATTCTCTCTCCTCCACAAATCTCTCTCCCCTCCACCTCTCTCCCCTCCCCTCCTCTGTCCCCTCCACTTCTCTCTCCTCTGCTCACCCGATTCCTCCCCTGTCCTCTCTCTCACGCTGCTCATCTCTCTTTCTCTCTCGCGCATGTTCTCTCTCTCTCATAGTGTTGGACCTGTTGATTGACTCAGCTCATAGACCTCTAGCATCTACACCCCTCCCTTCTCCTACTCTAACATAACACCAATCTAATATATAATACATAATATATACTCTCATTCATTTACTTAGAGACAGATACAATCAATCATTGACACACTGAATATACAACAGTCAGACGCATGACACCATCACAACTTAACTGACATTAGTGCCTGTCCCCAGATGGACAGTTAGACTACAGTAAAGTACATTTACAGGTGATCACATCATTGTCCTGCTTTGAGACACATTTTTACTGTCTGCTTCCAGTTGTATGTTATTTTACTAACCCTGCAAATTATAATATATCTTACAATATCAAAACATATCTCAGTAACTGTCACAAGTGTATATCACTATAACAGCATCCTACCTGTGCTCCACAACAGGGTCATCAGTACCACTGCAGGTATCATGTCTGTCTCTAACTGGGGCTCCACTGACATACACAAGTCACTGTCATGTAGAGAGGACTGAAGACTGGAACGTGCTGCTGGGCTTTTTGACTTGTCTCTCATTACTTCCTTATTTCAATGGTGTGAAAAACTTTTCTCAGATCAGTGAACTCAGCTAAATACAGCAAACTGATCTGTTCTGAAAACCCCCACAGGAAACTGCTGACAGAGCAGCAAGGTTTCACATACAGTTGAAGTTGGAAGTTTACATACACTTAGGTTGAAGTCATTAAAACACATTTTTCAACCACTCCACAAATGTCTTGTTAACAAACTACAGTTTTGGCAAGTCGGTAAGGACATCTACTTTGTGCATGACACAGATAATTTTTCCAAAAATTGTTTACAGAGATTATTTAACTTATAATTCACTGTATCACAATTCCAGTGGGTCAGAGGTTTACATACACTAAGTTGACTGAAAATTATTGTAGGAAGCTTGTGGAAGGCTACCTGAAACATTTGACCCATGAATACACATTAGAGATGGGGGTCATGAATACACATTAGACATGGGGGGGGTCATGAATAAACATTAGACATGGGGGTCATGAATACACATTAGACATGGGGGGTCATGAATACACATTAGAGATGGGGGTCATGAATACACATTAGAGATGGGGGTCATGAATACACATTAGAGATGGGGGTCATGAATACACATTAGACATGGGGGTCATGAATACACATTAGACATGGGGGGTCATGAATACACATTAGACATGGGGGGTCATGAATAAACATTAGAGATGGGGGGTCATGAATACACATTAGAGATGGGGGTCATGAATACACATTAGAGATGGGGGGTCATGAATACACATTAGACATGGGGGGTCATGAATACACATTAGACATGGGGGGTCATGAATACACATTAGACATGGGGGTCATGAATACACATTAGAGATGGGGTCATGAATACACATTAGAGATGGGGGTCATGAATACACATTAGACATGGGGGTCATGAATACACATTAGACATGGGGGTCATGAATACACATTAGAGATGGGGGTCATGAATACACATTAGAGATGGGGGTCATGAATACACATTAGACATGGGGGGTCATGAATACACATTAGACATGGGGGGTCATGAATACACATTAGAGATGGGGGTCATGAATACACATTAGAGATGGGGGTCATGAATACACATTAGACATGGGGGGTCATGAATACACATTAGACATGGGGGGTCATGAATACACATTAGATATGGGGGTCATGAATACACATTAGACATGGGGGGTCATGAATACACATTAGACATGGGGGGTCATGAATACACATTAGACATGGGGGTCATGAATACACATTAGAAATGGGGGGGTCATGAATACACATTAGACATGGGGGGGCATGAATACACATTAGACATGGGGGTCATGAATACACATTAGATATGGGGGGTCATGAATACACATTAGACATGGGGGGCATGAATACACATTGGACATGGGGGGTCATGAATACACATTAGACATGGGGGGCATGAATACACATTAGACATGGGGGGTCATGAATACATATTAGACATGGGGGGTAATGAATACACATTAGACATGGGGGTCATGAATACACATTAGACATGGGGGTCATGAATACATATTAGACATGGGGGTCATGAATACACATTAGACATGGGGGGTCATGAATACACATTAGACATGGGGGGTCATGAATACACATTAGACATGGGGGTCATGAATACACAT
The DNA here is from genome assembly GCF_034236695.1 of Oncorhynchus nerka. Classification (NCBI taxonomy): domain Eukaryota; kingdom Metazoa; phylum Chordata; class Actinopteri; order Salmoniformes; family Salmonidae; genus Oncorhynchus; species Oncorhynchus nerka. Next base: position 23,748 of record NW_027038970.1, read on the forward strand.
TAGACATGGGGGTCATGAATACATATTAGACATGGGGGGTCATGAATACACATTAGACATGGGGGGTTATGAATACACATTATAAATGGGGGGGTCATGAATACATATTAGACATGGGGGTCATGAATACACATTAGACATGGGGGTCATGAATACACATTAGACATGGGGGTCATGAATACACATTAGACATGGGGGTCATGAATACACATTAGAAATGGGGGGGTCATGATTACACATTAGACATGGGGGTCATGAATACACATTAGACATGGGGGGGGCATGAATACACATTAGACATGGGGGGTCATGAATACACATTAGAAATGGGGGTCATGAATACACATTAGACATGGGGGGCAAGAATACACATTAGACATGGGGGGTCATGAATACACATTAGACATGGGGGTCATGAATACACATTAGAAATGGGGGGTCATGAATACACATTAGAAATGGGGGGTCATGAATACACATTAGACATGGGGGTCATGAATACACATTAGACATGGGGGGATCATGAATACACATTAGACATGGGGGTCATGAATACACATTAGACATGGGGGGTCATGAATACACATTAGACATGGGGGGTCATGAATACACATTAGAAATGGGGGTCATGAATACACATTAGACATGGGGGGTCATGAATACACATTAGACATGGGGGGTCATGAATACACATTAGATATGGGGGGAGGTCATGAATACACATTAGACACGGGGGGTCATGAATACACATTAGACATGGGGGGTCATGAATACACATTAGACATGGGGGTCATGAATACACATTAGACATGGGGGTCATGAATACACATTAGACATGGGGGTCATGAATACACATTAGACATGGGGGGTCATGAATACACATTAGATACGGGGGGGTCATGAATACACATTAGACATGGGGGGTCATGAATACACATTAGACATAGGGGGTCATGAATACACATTAGACATGGGGGTCACAAGTACACATTAGACAGGGGGGTTATGAATACACATTTGACATGGGGGTCATGAATACACATTGGACATGGGGGGTCATGAATACACATTAGACATGGGGGGGTCATGAATACACATTGGACATGGGGGGTCATGAATACACATTGGACATGGGGGGGTCATGAATACACATTAGACATGGGGGGGTCATGAATACACTTTAGACATTAACATTAGCGAGGCTATATACAGGGGGTACCGGTACAGAGTCAATGTGGAGGCTATATACAGGGGGTACTGGTACAGAGTCAATGTGGAGGATATATACAGGGGGTACTGGTACAGAGTCAATGTGGAGGCTATATACAGGGGTACTGGTACAGAGTCAATGTGGAGGCTATATACAGGAGTACTGGTACAGAGTCAATGTGGAGGCTATATACAGGGGGTACCAGTACAGAGTCAATGTGGAGGCTATATACAGGGGTACTGGTACAGAGTCAATGTGGAGGCTATATACAGGGGGTACTGGTACAGAGTCAATGTGGAGACTATATACAGGGGTACTGGTACAGAGTCAATGTGGAGGCTATATACAGGGGGTACCGGTACAGAGTCAATGTGGAGGCTATATACAGTGGTACCGGTACAGAGTCAATGTGAAGGCTATATACAGGGGGTACTGGTACAGAGTCAATGTGGAGGTTATATACAGGGGGTACTGGTACAGAGTCAATGTGGAGACTATATACAGGGGTACTGGTACAGAGTCAATGTGGAGGCTATATACAGGGGTACTGGTACAGAGTCAATGTGGAGGTTATATACAGGGGTACTGGTACAGAGTCAATGTGGAGGCTATATACAGGGTACTGGTACAGAGTCAATGTGGAGGCTATATACAGGGGTACTGGTACAGAGTCAATGTGGAGGCTATATACAGGGGTACTGGTACAGAGTCAATGTGGAGGCTATATACAGGGGTACTGGTACAGAGTCAATGTGGAGGCTATATACAGGGGTACTGGTACAGAGTCAATGTGGAGGCTATATACAGGGGTACTGGTACAGAGTCAATGTGGAGGCTATATACAGGGGTACTGGTACAGAGTCAATGTGCGGGTCACCGGTTAGTTGAATGAATTGAGGTAATATGTAGGTAGTGTTAAAGTGACTATGTATAGATAGTAAACAGAGAGTAGCAGCAGGGTAAAAGAGGTCTGGGAAGCCCTTTGATTAGCTGTTCAGGAGTCTTATGGGGGTAGAAGCTGTTGAGAAGCCTTTTGGACCTGGACTTGGCGCTCCGGTACCGCTTGGTGAGTGGTAGTGTTGGTTTGTTGCTTACTTAACAAATATTGAATAATCAAAATGTGAATATATAAAATTAAGATATTTTATTTAGAATACAGCCGTAGATAGAAGTCAAAGATCAACATACAACTGATGTCTCTTCTGAGTTGTGAACTAAAGAAAGACAGGATCTTCTATGCGGGTTTTGGCAGAGAGCTACACACAGAGAGGCTTTCTGCTCTAAGTCATTCCAACTTATTTACATTGTGGATAATGTGTGTTGTGTTTTATTTTTCCTTGTCAGCCACCCATCTCTGCTTTGTCAGTCTAGAAAGGCCCAGTGTCTTCTGGGTGAGGCTGTCAGGCTCCTCTATGGCCCCTCTGCTCCACTATGGCCCTCTGCTCCTCTATGGCCCTCTGCTCCACTATGGCCCTCTGCTCCTCTATGGCCCCCCTGCTCCTCTATGGCCCTCTGCTCCTCTATGGCCCCTCTGCTCCTCTATGGCCCTCTGCTCCACTATGGCCCTCTGCTCCTCTATGGCCCCTCTGCTACTCTATGACCCCTCTGCTCCTCTATGGCCCCTCTGCTCCACTATGGCCCTCTGCTCCACTATGGCCCCTCTGCTCCTCTATGGCCCCTCTGCTCCTCTATGGCCCCTCTGCTCCACTATGGCCCTCTGCTCCACTATGGCCCCTCTGCTCCACTATGGCCCCTCTGCTCCTCTATGGCCCTCTCAGCCGACTGACTGAGAGGGCCATAGTGGAGCTGGCCGGCTGAGAGGGCCCAAGAGGGACCAGCTTGCTGAGAGGGCCATAGTGGAGCTGGCCGGCTGAGAGGGCCCAAGAGGGACCAGCTTGCTGAGAGGGCCCTAGTGGATCCAGCTGCTTGAGAGGGCCATAGTGGAGCTGGCCGACTGAGAGGGCCCAAGAGGGACCAGCTTGCTGAGAGGGCCCAAGAGGGACCAGCTTGCTGAGAGGGCCCAAGAGGGACCAGCTTGCTGAGAGGGCCCAAGAGGGACCAGCTTGCTGAGAGGGCCCAAGAGGGACCAGCTTGTTGAGAGGGCCCAAGAGGGACCAGCTTGTTGAGAGGGCCCAAGAGGGACCAGCTTGTTGAGAGGGCCCAAGAGGGACCAGCTTGCTGAGAGGGCCCAAGAGGGACCAGCTTTCTGAGAGGGCCCAAGAGGGACCAGCTTTCTGAGAGGGCCCAAGAGGGACCAGCTTGCTGAGAGGGCCCAAGAGGGACCAGCTTGCTGAGAGGGCCCAAGAGGGACCAGGTGGCGTAGAGGGCCCAAGAGGGACCAGCTTGCTGAGAGGGCCCAAGAGGGACCAGCTTGCTGAGAGGGCCCAAGAGGGACCAGCTTGCTGAGAGGGCCCAAGAGGGACCAGCTTGCTGAGAGGGCCCAAGAGGGACCAGCTTGCTGAGAGGGCCCTAGTGGAGCCAGGTGGCGGAGAGGGTCCTAGTGGAGCCAGGTGGCGGAGAGGGCCCTAGTGGAGCCAGGTGGCGGAGAGGGCCCTAGTGGAGCCAGGTGGCTGAGAGGGCCCAAGAGGGACCAGCTTGCTGAGAGGGCCCTAGTGGAGCCAGGTGGCGGAGAGGGTCTATGGTGGCAACATTGCTGTTATAATGTTTATCTAGTGTATCTATGTATTTAATTAATGTCTGGAATAATGTATCTTTGTATTTAATTAATGTCTGTAATAATGTATATATATACATTTAATTATAGTATGTTATAGTGTTTATCTAGTGTATCTATGTATTGATGAGACTTGCTCCCTCTGCTAGAACACTTCCCCTTTGTCTACATGACTGACTCATGGTTCTGGACTCACAGCCAAATGCTGTTTCTCCATATCCTGTTATTTAGCAGTAGACTGAACTAAGCTGTGAGAGACGAGCAGGACAAATGGTTGTGGTTCTCTTGAGAAACAGTGTTGTGACAATGAGCACTGAGAAATGGTGTGACATTTCTCAACAAGACCTCACCACAAAAGTCACAATGTGGAAAGATGAACATCTCTCTGCAGAGGAGATTATATATCATTTAATACATTTGCTTTTGTCTGTTTTTGTTTTCTCAATCGCTCAGTTCCATAGGTCAGGGGTCAAGCTGAGCTGAGCCAATAGTGGAAGAGGTTACTGGTTGACTGTTGACTATATTCAGTTGACTGTATGTTACTATGTCAGTCCTCTGTCTTTTGACACCTCCCTCCCTTTCCCCCCCCCCCCTCTCTCGTTCTCTCGTTCTCTCTCTCTTCCTGACATGTAGCATCAGGCCTGTTGATCTTGACACAGGTCACAGACCTCTAGCATCTACACCCCTCCCATACTCTAACATTAGACCAATATAACACATATTATATCCTCTCATTCATTTACATAGAGACAGATACAATCAATCATTGACACACTGAATATACAACAGTCAGATGCATGACACCATCACCAATGTTCCCTCTAACTTTCTCCGTCACTGAGCAGATTTCAGGTCTTCCAGTGTGTGTTTACTGTGAACACAGAGGCTGTACCCCCTTTAAGTAACAGTTTTAACAGTGTGTGTTTACTGTGAACACAGAGGCTGTACCCCCTTTAACTTACAGTTCTAACAGTGTGTGTTTACTGTGAACACTGAGGCTGTACCCCCTTTAACTTACAGTTAACAGTGTGTGTTTAATGTGAACACTGAGGCTGTACCCCCTTTAAGTAACAGTTCTAACAGTGTGTGTTTACTGTGAACACTGAGGCTGTACCCCCTTTAACTTACAGTTCTAACAGTGTGTGTTTACTGTGAACACAGAGGCTGTACCCCCTTTAACTTACAGTTCTAACAGTGTGTGTTTACTGTGAACACAGAGGCTGTACCCCCTTTAACTTACAGTTCTAACAGTGTGTTTACTGTGAACACAGAGGCTGTACCCCCTTTAACATACAGTTCTAACAGTGTGTGTTTACTGTGAACACAGAGGATGTACCCCCTTTAACTTACAGTTCTAACAGTGTGTGTTTACTGTGAACACAGAGGCTGTACCCCCTTTAACATACAGTTCTAACAGTGTGTGTTTACTGTGAACACAGAGGCTGTACCCCCCTTTAAGTAACAGTTCTAACAGTGTGTGTTTACTGTGAACACAGAGGCTGTACCCCCTTTAACTTACAGTTCTAACAGTGTGTGTTTACTGTGAACACAGAGGCTGTACCCCCTTTAACATACAGTTCTAACAGTGTGTGTTTACTGTGAACACAGAGGCTGTACCCCCTTTAAGTAACAGTTCTAACAGTGTGTGTTTACTGTGAACACAGAGGCTGTACCCCCTTTAACTTACAGTTCTAACAGTGTGTGTTTACTGTGAACACTGAGGCTGTACCCCCTTTAACTTACAGTTAACAGTGTGTGTTTACTGTGAACACTGAGGCTGTACCCCCTTTAACTTACAGTTCTAACAGTGTGTGTTTACTGTGAACACTGAGGCTGTACCCCCTTTAACTTACAGTTCTAACAGTGTGTGTTTACTGTGAACACAGAGGCTGTACCCCCTTTAACTTACAGTTAACAGTGTGTGTTTACTGTGAACACTGAGGCTGTACCCCCTTTAACTTACAGTTCTAACAGTGTGTGTTTACTGTGAACACAGAGGCTGTACCCCCTTTAACTAACCGTTAACAGTGGACAAGTGGGCTACTGTGGCTATTTGATCATAATGTAGATCTACCAGAGTGACCTACCATCAAAAACTATAGATAAAATACATCCCATAACATTTAAACATGTAAACAGCTGTTCTGTCATTCAGTCTACAGTAGCAGCCAATGTGTGGTGTTCAACGTAGACCTACATCCCATAACATTTGAACATGTAAACAGCTGTTCTGTCATTCAGTCTACAGTAGCAGCCAATGTGTGGTGTTCAACGTAGACCTACATCCCATAACATTTGAACATGTAAACAGCTGTTCTGTCATTCAGTCTACAGTAGCAGCCAATGTGTGGTGTTCAACGTAGACCTACATCCCATAACATTTGAACATGTAAACAGCTGTTCTGTCATTCAGTCTACAGTAGCAGCCAATGTGTGGTGTTCAACGTAGACCTACATTCCATGAGACTTTTGAAAGAAACCTGCAGGGCTTGACATGAACCTGTTTATCCACTTATAAAGGCAATAGAATCCTACTCCTACAGCTGTAAACACAGTCCAGTTCAAAGTAACTGGAACAGATCCATATATGGCAATGCTCTATTTGCATGTAGTCCTCCTGCAGCTCTGATTGGTTCTGCCCCACCGGTCTGTGTCGAGTACAGGATGAGTCGTGTCAATGCAATAGAATCCTACTCCGATGCGTTCTGTCTACAACATCTCTTACATAGTTGGTTTAGTTTCGGTTTGTTGCAGTGAAAGTGGATAATATTCCATTTATCACATTTACCAGAGTAAAGGGACATGTTGATGGTGTTAACAGGGAAAACTCTAGAACAGTGATGGTGTTAACAGGGAAAACTCTAGAACAGTGATGGTGTTAACAGGGAAAACTCTAGAACAGTGATGGTGTTAATAGGGAAAACTCTAGAACAGTGATGGTGTTAACAGGGAAAACTCTAGAACAGTGATGGTGTTAACAGGGAAAACTCTAGAACAGTGATGGTGTTAATAGGGAAAACTCTAGAACAGTGATGGTGTTAACAGGGAAAACTCTAGAACAGTGATGGTGTTAACAGGGAAAACTCTAGAACAGTGATGGTGTTAATAGGGAAAACTCTAGAACAGTGATGGTGTTAACAGGGATAACTCTAGAACAGTGATGGTGTTAACAGTGATGGTGTTAACAGGGAAAACTCAAGAACAGTGACGGTGTTAACAGGGAAAACTCTAGAACAGTGATGGTGTTAACAGGGAAAACTCTAGAACAGTGATGGTGTTAACAGGGAAAACTCTAGAACAGTGATGGTGTTAACAGTGATGGTGTTAACAGGGAAAACTCTAGAACAGTGATGGTGTTAACAGGGAAAACTCTAGAACAGTGATGGTGTTAACAGGGATAACTCTAGAACAGTGATGGTGTTAACAGGGATAACTTTAGAACAGTGATGGTGTTAACAGGGGAAACTCTAGAACAGTGATGGTGTTAACAGGGAAAACTCTAGAACAGTGATGGTGTTAACAGGGGAAACTCTAGAACAGAGATGGTGTTAACAGGGATAACTTTAGAACAGTGATGGTGTTAACAGGGAAAACTCTAGAACAGTGATGGTGTTAACAGGGGAAACTCTAGAACAGAGATGGTGTTAACAGGAGAAACTCTAGAACAGTGATGGTGTTAACAGGGATAACTCTAGAACAGTGATGGTGTTAACAGGAGAAACTCTAGAACAGTGATGGTGTTAACAGGGAAAACTCTAGAACAGTGATGGTGTTAACAGGAGAAACTCTAGAACAGTGGTGGTGTTAACAGGAGAAACTCTAGAACAGTGGTGGTGTTAACAGGAGAAACTCTAGAACAGTGATGGTGTTAACAGGGAAAACTCTAGAACAGTGATGGTGTTAACAGGGAAAACTCTAGAACAGTGACGGTGTTAACAGGGGAAACTCTAGAACACTGATGGTGTTAACAGGAGAAACTCTAGAACAGTGATGGTGTTAACAGGAGAAACTCTAGAACAGTGATGGTGTCAACATGAGAAACTCTAGAACAGTGGTGGTGTTAACAGGAGAAACTCTAGAACAGTGGTGGTGTTAACAGGAGAAACTCTAGAACAGTGATGGTGTTAACAGGGAAAACTCTAGAACAGTGATGGTGTTAACAGGAGAAACTCTAGAACAGTGGTGGTGTTAACAGGAGAAACTCTAGAACAGTGATGGTGTTAACAGGGATAACTCTAGAACAGTGATGGTGTTAACAGGAAAAACTCTAGAACAGTGATGGTGTTAACAGGGGAAACTCTAGAACAGTGATGGTGTTAACAGGGGAAACTAGAACACTGATGGTGTCAACAGGGGAAACTCTAGAACAGTGATGGTGTTAACAGGGGAAACTCTAGAACACTGATGGAATTAACAGGGCGAAACTCTAGAACAGTGACGGTGTTAACAGGGGAAACTCTAGAACACTGATGGTGTTAACAGGGGAAACTCTAGAACAGTGGTGGTGTTAACAGGGAAAACTCTAGAACAGTGGTGGTGTTAATAGGGAAAACTCTAGAACAGTGATGGTATTAACAGGGAAAACTCTAGAACAGAGATGGTTTTAACAGGGAAAACTCTAGAACAGAGCTGGTGTTAATAGGGAAAACTCTAGAACAGTGATGGTGTTAACAGGGGAAACTCTAGAACAGTGGTGGTGTTAACAGGGAAAACTCTAGAACACTGATGGTGTTAACAGGGGAAACTCTAGAACAGTGGTGGTGTTAGTTACGATGCCTACACCATATCAACACCATACCACTCCTGGTTACTATAACGACACCATATCAACACCATACCATTCCTGGTTACTATGCCTACACAATATCAACACCATACCACTCCTAGTTACTATGCCTACACCATATCAACACCATACCACTCCTGGTTACTATGACGACACCATATCAACACCATACCATTCCTGGTTACTATGCCTACACCATATCAAAACCATACCACTCCTAGTTACTATGCCTACACCATATCAACACCATACCACTGCCGGTTACTATGATGACACCATATCAACACCATACCATTCCTGGTTACTATGACTACACCATATCAACACCATACTATTCCTGGTTACTATGATGACACCATATCAACACCATACCACTCCTGGTTACTATGACGTTACCATATCAACACCATACCATTCCTGGTTACTATGCCTACACAATATCAAATGGTGTTGACTTTACCATATCAACACCATACTATTCCTGGTTACTATGACGGCACCATATCAACACCATGCTATTCCTGGTTACTATGACTACACCATATCAACACCATACCATTCCAGGTTACTATGATGACACCATATCAACACCATACCATTCCAGGTTACTTTGACGACACCATATCAACACCATACCATTCCAGGTAACTATGACGACACCATATCAACAACATACCATTCCAGGTTACTTTGACGACACCATATCAACACCATACCACTCCTGGTTACTATGACTAGACCATATCAACACCATACCACTCCTGGTTACTATGACTACACCATATCAACACCATACCACTCCTGGTTACTATGACTGCACCATATCAACACTATACCACTCCTGGTTACTATGACTACACCATATCAACACCATACCACTCCTGGTTACTATGACTAGACCATATCAACACCATACCACTCCTGGTTACTATGACTGCACCATATCAACACTATACCACTCCTGGTTACTATGACTACACCATATCAACACCATACCACTCCTGGTTACTATGACTAGACCATATCAACACCATACCACTCTTGGTTACTTTGACACAAGGCTTTATCGTGGGTTTTTACAGAAGTGTTTGTCGATCCACTAGGAATACCATGGAGATCGACCAGTTCGCGATCAAACGGTTGGTGACCAGCTGCTCTCGAAAAGTTAGTGAAGTTCAATCTTGTGCTTCTCGCTATTGGCTGATTTATCTGCAGCTTAGAGAGAACATTGTGTCACACCCTGATCTGTTTCACCTGTCTTTGTGATTATCTCCACCCCCTTCCAGGTGAAGTCATCTTCCCCATTATCCCCTGTGTATTTATGCCTGTATTTATGCTTTTTCCCCAGTCTCTGTTTTCTTGTCCTCCTGGTTTTGACCCTTGACCCTGACTCTGAGTCCACCTGCCTGACCACTCTGCCTGTCCTGACTCTGAGCACACCTGCCTGACCACTCTACCTGTCCTGACTCTGAGCCCACCTGCCTGACTCTGAGCCCACCTGCCTGACCACTCTGCCTGTCCTGACTCTGAGCCCACCTGCCTGACACTGAGCCTGTCCTGACTCTGAGCCCGCCTGCCTGACCACTCTGCCTGTCCTGACTATGAGCCCACCTGCCTGACCACTCTACCTGTCCTGACTCTGAGCCCACCTGCCTGACTCTGAGCCCACCTGCCTGACCACTCTGCCTGTCCTGACTCTGAGCCCACCTGCCTGACCCTGAGCCTGTCCTGACTCTGAGCCCGCCTGCCTGACCACTCTGCCTGTCCTGACTCTGAGCCCACCTGCCTGACCACTCTACCTGTCCTGACTCTGAGCCCACCTGCCTGACTCTGAGCCCACCTGCCTGACCACTCTGCATGTCCTGACTCTGAGCCCACCTGCCTGACCCTGAGCCTGTCCTGACTCTGAGCCCGCCTGCCTGACCACTCTGCCTGTCCTGACTCTGAGCCCACCTGCCTGACCACTCTGCCTGTCCTGACTCAGAGCCCACCTGCCTGACTCTGAGCCCACCTGCCTGACCACTCTGCCTGTCCTGACTCTGAGCCCACCCTGAGCCTGTCCTGACTCTGAGCCCGCCTGCCTGACCACTCTGCCTGTCCTGACTCTGAGCCCACCTGCCTGACCACTCTGCCTGTCCTGACTCTGAGCCCACCTGCCTGACCACTCTGCCTGTCCTGACTCTGAGCCCACCTGCCTGACCACTCTGCCTGTCCTGACTCTGAGCCCACCTGCCTGACCACTCTGCCTGTCCTGACTCTGAGCCCACCTGCCTGTCCTGACTCTGAGCCCACCTGCCTGACCACTCTGCCTGTCCTGACTCTGAGCCCACCTGCCTGACCCTGAGCCTGCTTGCTGATCTGTACCTCTGCCCTCCTCTGGATTACAGATCTCTGCCTACCCTGAGGATGCCTGCTGTCCTGACTCTGAGCCCACCTGCCTGACCCTGAGCCTGCTTGCTGATCTGTACCTCTGCCCTCCTCTGGATTACAGATATCTGCCTACCCTGAGGATGCCTGCTGTCCTGTACCTTTGCCCCCTGACTCTGGACTATCGACCCCTGCCTGCCTTGACCTGTCTTTGCCTGAACCCTGTTGTCTGCATTTGGGTCTTACCTTGGTTCTAATAAGACTGACCATCACACCTTAACTGATATTAGTGCCTGTCCCCAGATGGACAGTTCGACTACAGTAAAGTACATTTACAGGTGATCACATCATTGTCCTGCTTTGAGACACATTTTTACTGCCTGCTTCCAGCTGGATGTTATTTTCTAGCTGCACAAATTGTAATATATCTTACAATTTCGAAACATACCTGTGCTCCAGAACAGGATCACCAATATCACTGCAGGTATCATATCTTTCTCTAACTGGGGCTCCACTGAGCGAAACACGTCTACTGTCATGAAGAGAGGACTGAAGAGTGAGAAATACTGCTAGGCTATATGATTTCTAGCTCATTACTTCCTTACTTCAATTATGTGGCAAACTGTTAAGCAAATCAGAAGGAAACACTGACATCAGAAAAACTCCACAGGAAACTGCTGACAGAGCAGCAGTTACACATAGTGTCCTATAATATCTTACCTAATTGTCAGTGACTGACTTGGGAAAGTCACCTCTAACTTTCTGTGTTGTAGAAGCTAGAGGTCTGTTACCCAAGTCAACTCAACAGGTGTGGTGGTAAATGAGACATGCTATACTGTTTTTTTACTTAGAGAATTGTCTGTTAAATGCTAGTGTTTTTCCACTGATACAAACTTGTCTTGTGTGACTTAGTGTTAAGTCTGGGCGTACAGCAAAGAGCTGTTTGGGTGTGACCACAGTGTGTGACACATCCTGTTTTTCACAATCTGCAGGGACTCCACTGTGTGGAAATCTGTTAGAAATCATCAATGACATCATATCAACTCACAAGTATCACAGTAGGATAGAAATTAACACTTGGTAGACTATATAACTTCTACATCCATGGTGGTGATATTAACACTTGGTAGACTATATAACTTCTACATCCATGGTGGTGACATTAACACTTGGTAGACTATATAACTTCTACATCCATGGTGGTGACATTAACACTTGGTAGACTATATAACTTCTACATCCATGGTGGTGACATTAACACTTGGTAGACTATATAACTTCTACATTCATGGTGGTGACATTAACACTTGGTAGACTATATAACTTCTACATTCATGGTGGTGATATTAACACTTGGTAGACTATATAACTTCTACATTCATGGTGGTGACATTAACACTTAGTAGACTATATAACTTAAACATGTAGTGACATTAACACTTGGTAGACTATATAACTTAAACATGTAGTGACATTAACACTTGGTAGACTATATAACTTCTACATTCATGGTGGTGACATTAACACTTGGTAGACTATATAACTTCTACATTCATGGTGGTGACATTAACACTTGGTAGACTATATAACTTCTACATTCATGGTGGTGACATTAACACTTGGTAGACTATATAACTTAAACATGTAGTGACATTAACACTTGGTAGACTATATAACTTAAACATTCATGGTGGTGACATTAACACTTGGTAGACTATATAACTTCTACATCCATGGTGGTGACATTAACACTTGGTAGACTATATAACTTCTACATCCATGGTGGTGATATTAACACTTGGTAGACTATATAACTTCTACATCCATGGTGGTGATATTAACACTTGGTAGACTATATAACTTCTACATCCATGGTGGTGATATTAACACTTGGTAGACTATATAACTTCTACATCCATGGTGGTGATATTAACACTTGGTAGGCTATATAACTTCTACATCCATGGTGGTGATATTAACAGTTGGTAGACTATATAACTTCTACATTCATGGTGGTGATGTCGGGCAGGTTCCTTGTTCCTTGTCAATCATTTACTTATTGGTGAAATCAGCAACCAGACAATATCTTTAAGTAAATCAATCATTCATTTATTAATGTGGTTGCAGACAGAAGTTGACAACGGGAACACAGCATGTATGTTTCAGAGTAAGTTCTGCAACCCACCTAAGGGCACAGCTGATTATATACATGTGGTCACTACCTGGTGGTATAATCACCTACGTCAATGTATGTGTGTATCAATAAGCTGAGGTTACCTTATAAAGTAACCTGGTACAGTAGCTTCTGTGAATTCATTAGCATTGTCCACTACCACACAATATCAACATGTCAAAACCAGACAGTGGTTACTTCTCTTTATCTAGTTTCAGTCTGACTCAGACCCAGCCTGCAAGCCCACTCTCACATCAGCCAGGGCCTAACCACAAAGACTAATATAGACTCAGACCCAGCCTGCAAGCCCACTCTCACATCAGCCAGGGCCTAACCACAAAGACTAATATAGACTCAGACCCAGCCTGCAAGCCCACTCTCACATCAGCCAGGGCCTAACCACAAAGACTAATATAGATGCTTGTACAACGTATAGTGGCAGAGTTTAGACACATAGAAACAGTATCTATTATAAGGCCTGCAGCAAAACATATGAATCTTCAAGTCCCCTTAATCACTAATGGGGAGGGTCTTTGGGACCCACCCTCTACAATGACATTAACACTTGGTAGACTATAGAACTTAAATATATTGGTTGTTCCTGTTGGGTAGCAACTTCACCAGCTTGTTGTTGTTGTTGTTGTTCTGAAGCATCTTGTGTGATGTTGGTCTTGAGGGGAGAAGGTGAGAGAAGATGGATTCTATTCATATGCTGTCCAGCTTCTGAAGAACGTATGGTGCTAGAATGGAGAAGAGATCAGTAAACAACAGAACGTATGGTGCTAGAATGGAGAGGAGATCAGTAAACAACAGAACGTATGGTGCTAGAATGGAGAAGAGATCAGTAAACAACAGAACGTATGGTGCTAGAATGGAGAGGAGATCAGTAAACAACAGAACGTATGGTGCTAGAATGGAGAGGACATCAGTAAACAACAGAACGTATGGTGCTAGAATGGAGAGGAGATCAGTAAACAACAGAACGTATGGTGCTAGAATGGAGAGGAGATCAGTAAACAACAGAACGTATGGTGCTAGAATGGAGAGGTGAGGAGGTCAATAAACAATACATTTAGATTCTCTCCACAACTAGACAGTTACAGTACATTTGACCTTAAAGTAACATCCTAATTGTATATATACTTACCTATATAGACACACTTCCCAGGTTTGACAGAAAAAAACTTGCTACAAAGACTATTTTCCTGACTGTCTCTACTGATGGCCTCTAACAGCAGAATAAAATAAGTGGGATATTTAAACAGCACTGAAACAGAGCAGGTTGCTAGTTGACGATGTGTTGTAAATTGTTTCAATGCTCCCATCTACAGATCTTCTAATGTATTGTAATACCACATGTACCAATACAGTAGAATAGACAGTGACACTGTGTAATGATACAATGACCCTCCATCCAATGTTCTGCTGCTGTTGTGCAACATTGTGACGCCACTGACATGTTTACAGGTTGCCATGCCGACGAAAGAGAAGGTGTTTTCATTCTGTAACAAGGCCTTCACTTCAGTCTGGATGGCTGGTTGACTGCAGACAGGTTACACAGTATCAGTGGAGGTGTTAGGCTGTTTCTGCTCTCCTCCCAACTACTAATGGAATTGTCCTGCCAATGCAACGTATGAAAATGTATCCAGTCACTACTGTAAGTCTCTCTGGATAAGAGCGTCTGCTAAATGACTCACATGTTCAATGTAATGTTCAGTTTGACAATATCAATGGAATAGACCAAAGCAGAGGCATGTGTTTAGATATGAACAGATATCTCGATTGAGAATAATGTCAGTATTTAGCTACGTTATTAGCTGTTTTGCTCACCAAAGGTGGAACAAAGTGAAACTGTTGACGTCAAAGCCTCAGTTCCGGGAGAGTAGTGGGTGAAACCATTCACCTCGGGAAAAGGGGTGATATAAATAACGTTTCCTTTCATTATGTGTTACTGAATTCATTAAGATATTTGCTGCCATTGTAGTAAGGTTGGTAATACGAGAGGTCTTCGGACCTACCATTTTTGTATAATTTTCTTTGAAAGAACAACTAGTAGGTTTTGAGTGCTTCTCCCCTATTTGGGAAGTTGGTCTGCCCGCTCCTCAGTCTGACAGATATTCTGAGAGCAGGTTCGAGTCCTCTTCCTCTGTACATAAAAACTGTTTCAAACTGTATAACACAATAGTG
Source organism: Oncorhynchus nerka (assembly GCF_034236695.1). Taxonomy (NCBI): domain Eukaryota; kingdom Metazoa; phylum Chordata; class Actinopteri; order Salmoniformes; family Salmonidae; genus Oncorhynchus; species Oncorhynchus nerka. The sequence goes on from NW_027038970.1 coordinate 39,145, forward strand.
CTTTTGGAAAACTGGTTCATATATCCTAAAGTCAATAGCGAATGTGGCTCTGTAGATATTTATTTAGCCGTTCATGAATTGAAGACCTATTTCAGCCAGTTAACCAAGTTGTTGCTGTCTTAGCTAGCCGTGTTAATGACGAGCTAACGAGCACCGTTGGTCTCTGCACTACAATGTCACGCTAGTTATTACCAGCAGGTGATTTACTAGCAGGGGACTTATTGAAATATTAAGTGAATGTTTATTTTCTTACTACCTTAAAAGGTTTATATAAAAGGGTTGTACTTGTGCTCTGTATTTATGGATTAATATCACTTCACATTGAGGGTTTGTATCAATAACGTTACTGTTGTTCCTATCTAACAGATATCTTGTGTCCTACCTAACCATGTATCACTACTGTTGTTCCTATCTAACAGATATCTTGTGTCCTATCTAACCATGTGTCACTACTGTTGTTCCTATCTAACAGATATCTTGTGTCCTACCTAACCATGTGTCACTACTGTTGTTCCTATCTAACAGATATATTGTGTCCTACCTAACCATGTTGGTCTACTATTATCCTACTGAACAGTACAGCTTGGGTTGATCTACTATTATTCTACTGAACAGTACAGCTTGGGTTGGTCTACTATTATCCTACTGAACAGTACAGCTTGGGTTGGTCTACTATTATTCTACTGAACAGTACAGCTTGGGTTGGTCTACTATTATCCTACTGAACAGTACAGCTTGGGTTGGTCTACTATTATCCTACTGAACAGTACAGCTTGGGTTGGTCTACTATTATCCTACTGAACAGTACAGCTTGGGTTGGTCTACTATTATCCTACTGAACAGTACAGCTTGGTTTGGTCTACTATTATCCTACTGAACAGTACAGCTTGGGTTGGTCTACTATTATCCTACTGAACAGTACAGCTTGGGTTTGTCTGACTGTGAAAGACCAATATGGGATTCATCATTTAGGTCATTCAGAGTGTATCACTGTTTCTCGTGCTTTTCACAGAGGTTGCCTTTCCTTCTCTGGTCCGTTTGGAAAATGTTTTACTAAATTAGAGTACTGAATACCCACTTCTCCAGGCACCACTACACCACTGACCTACACAACAGCTTTCAACATACCAGTATTTAGTTTGGAAACATTCAAATCTGTCAAAATACTAGTATTTAGTTTGGAAACATTCAAATCTTTCAACATACCAGTATTTAGTTTGGAAACATTCAAATCTTTCAAAATACTAGTATTTAGTTTGGAAACATTCAAATCTGTCAAAATACTAGTATTTAGTTTGGAAACATTCAAATCTTTCAAAATACTAGTATTTAGTTTGGAAACATTCAAATCTGTCAAAATACTAGTATTTAGTTTGGAAACATTCAAATCTGTCAAAATACTAGTATTTAGTTTGGAAACATTCAAATCTGTCAAAATACTAGTATTTAGTTTGGAAACATTCAAATCTGTCAAAATACTAGTATTTAGTTTGAAACATTCAAATCTGTCAAAATACTAGTATTTAGTTTGGAAACATTCAAATCTGTCAAAATACTAGTTTGGAAACATTCAAATCTGTCAAAATACTAGTATTTAGTTTGAAACATTCAAATCTGTCAAAATACTAGTATTTAGTTTGGAAACATTCAAATCTGTCAAAATACTAGTATTTAGTTTGGAAACATTCAAATCTGTCAAAATACTAGTATTTAGTTTGAAACATTCAAATCTGTCAAAATACTAGTATTTAGTTTGGAAACATTCAAATCTTTCAAAATACTAGTATTTAGTTTGGAAACATTCAAATCTGTCAAAATACTAGTATTTAGTTTGGAAACATTCAAATCTGTCAAAAAATACTAGTATTTAGTTTGAAACATTCAAATCTGTCAAAATACTAGTATTTAGTTTGGAAACATTCAAATCTGTCAAAATACTAGTATTTAGTTTGGAAACATTCAAATCTGTCAAAATACTAGTATTTAGTTTGAAACATTCAAATCTGTCAAAATACTAGTATTTAGTTTGGAAACATTCAAATCTGTCAAAATACTAGTATTTAGTTTGGAAACATTCAAATCTGTCAAAATACTAGTATTTAGTTTGGAAACATTCAAATCTGTCAAAATACTAGTATTTAGTTTGAAACATTCAAATCTGTCAAAATACTAGTATTTAGTTTGGAAACATTCAAATCTGTCAAAATACTAGTATTTAGTTTGGAAACATTCAAATCTGTCAAAATACTAGTATTTAGTTTGGAAACATTCAAATCTGTCAAAATACTAGTATTTAGTTTGGAAACATTCAAATCTGTCAAAATACTAGTATTTAGTTTGGAAACATTCAAATCTGTCAAAATACTAGTATTTAGTTTGGAAACATTCAAATCTGTCAAAATACTAGTATTTAGTTTGGAAACATTCAAATCTGTCAAAATACTAGTATTTAGTTTGGAAACATTCAAATCTGTCAAAATACTAGTATTTAGTTTGGAAACATTCAAATCTGTCAAAATACTAGTATTTAGTTTGAAACATTCAAATCTGTCAAAATACTAGTATTTAGTTTGGAAACATTCAAATCTGTCAAAATACTAGTATTTAGTTTGGAAACATTCAAATCTGTCAAAATACTAGTATTTAGTTTGGAAACATTCAAATCTGTCAAAATACTAGTATTTAGTTTGAAACATTCAAATCTGTCAAAATACTAGTATTTAGTTTGAAACATTCAAATCTGTCAAAATACTAGTATTTAGTTTGGAAACATTCAAATCTGTCAAAATACTAGTATTTAGTTTGAAACATTCAAATCTGTCAAAATACTAGTATTTAGTTTGGAAACATTCAAATCTGTCAAAATACTAGTATTTAGTTTGGAAACATTCAAATCTGTCAAAATACTAGTATTTAGTTTGGAAACATTCAAATCTGTCAAAATACTAGTATTTAGTTTGAAACATTCAAATCTGTCAAAATACTAGTATTTAGTTTGGAAACATTCAAATCTGTCAAAATACTAGTATTTAGTTTGGAAACATTCAAATCTGTCAAAATACTAGTATTTAGTTTGGAAACATTCAAATCTGTCAAAATACTAGTATTTAGTTTGGAAACATTCAAATCTGTCAAAATACTAGTATTTAGTTTGGAAACATTCAAATCTGTCAAAATACTAGTATTTAGTTTGGAAACATTCAAATCTGTCAAAATACTAGTATTTAGTTTGGAAACATTCAAAATCTGTCAAAATACTAGTATTTGTTTGAAACATTCAAATCTGTCAAAATACTAGTATTTAGTTTGAAACATTCAAATCTGTCAAAATACTAGTATTTAGTTTGGAAACATTCAAATCTGTCAAAATACTAGTATTTAGTTTGGAAACATTCAAATCTGTCAAAATACTAGTATTTAGTTTGGAAACATTCAAATCTGTCAAAATACTAGTATTTAGTTTTTGGTCAAATACTAGTATTTAAACATTCAAATCTGTCAAAATACTAGTATTTAGTTTGAAACATTCAAATCTGTCAAAACTAGTATTTAGGTTTGGAAGCATTCAAATCTGTCAAAATACTAGTATTTAGTTTGGAAACATTCAAATCTGTCAAAAATACTAGTATTTAGTTTGGAAAATTCAAATTCAAAATCTGTCAAAATCTGTCAAAATACTAGTATTTAGTTTGGAAACATTCAAATCTGTCAAAATACTAGTATTTAGTTTGGAAACATTCAAATCTGTCAAAATACTAGTATTTGGTTTGGAAACATTCAAATCTGTCAAAATACTAGTATTTAGTTTGGAAACATTCAAATCTGTCAAAAATACTAAGTATTTAGTTTGGAACATCAAATCTGTCAAAATACTAGTATTTAGTTTGGAAACATTCAAATCTGTCAAAATACTAGTATTTGGTTTAGGCTTTATTCAAATCTGTCAAAATACTAGTATTTAGTTTGGAAACATTCAAATCTGTCAAAATACTAGTATTTAGTTTGAAACATTCAAATCTGTCCAAAATACTAGTATTTAGTTTGGAAACATTCAAATCTG
>NW_027038971.1:0-43267 GCF_034236695.1 Oncorhynchus nerka
ATTCTAACCTGTGTTGTAGTGTGAATAAATTCTAACCTGTGTTGTGTTGTAGTGTGAATAGTATTCTGACCTGTTTTGTAGTGTGAATAGTAGTCTGACCTGTGTTGTGTTGTAGTATGAATCGTATTCTAAACTGTATTGTGTTGTGTTGTAGTGTGAATCGTATTCTAACCTCTATTGTGTTGTGTTGTAGTGTGAATAATATTCTAACCTGTATTGTTTTGTGTTGTAGTGTGAATAGTATTCTGACCTGTGTTGTAGTGTGAATTGTATTCTGACCTGTGTTGTTGTAGTGTGAATCGTATTCTAACCTGTATTGTGTTGTAGTGTGAATCGTATTCTAACCTGTGTTGTGTTGTAGTGTGAATCGTATTCTAACCTGTATTGTGTTCTAGTGAGAAAAGTATTCTAACCAGCGTTGTAGTGTGAATAGTATTCTAACCTGTAGTGTGAATAGTATTCTAACCTGTGTTGTTGTAGTGTGATTTGTATTCTAACCTGTATTGTGTTTTTGTGTGAATAGTTTTCCGACCTTTGTTGTGTTGTAGTGTGAATAGTGTTCTAACCTGTATTGTGTTGTAGTGTGAATAGTGTTCTAACCTGTATTGTGTTGTAGTGTGAATAGTATTCTAACCTCTATTGTGTTGTGTTGTAGTGTGAATAGTATTCTGACCTGTGTTGCAGTGTGTGTATTTTTAACCTGTAGTTGTAGTGTGAGTAGTATTCTAACCTGTGTTGTGGTGTGAATAGTATTCTGACCTGTGTTGTAGTGTGAATAGTATTCTGACCTGTATTGTGTTGTAGTGTGAATAGTTTTCTAACCTGTATTGTGTTGTAGTGTGAATAGTATTCTAACCTCTATTGTGTTGTGTTGTAGTGTGAATAGTATTCTGACCTGTGTTGCAGTGTGAATAGTATTTTAACCTGTGTTGTGTTGTAGTGTGAGTAGTATTCTAACCTGTGTTGTGGTGTGAATAGTATTCTGACCTGTGTTGTAGTGTGAATAGTATTCTGACCTGTGTTGTAGTGTGAATATTATTCTAACCGGTGTTGTAGTGTGAATAGTAGTCTAACCTGTATTGTGTTGTGAATAGAATTCTAACCTGAATTGTGTTGTGTTGTAGTGTGAATAGTAGTCTAACCTGTATTGTGGTGTGAATAGAATTCTAACCTGAATTGTGTTGTGTTGTAGTGTGAATAGTAGTCTAACCTGTATTGTGTTGTAGTGTGAATAGTATTCTAACCTGTATTGTGGTGTGAATATAATTCTAACCTGAATTGTGTTGTGTTGTAGTGTGAATAGTAGTCTAACCTGTATTGTGTTGTAGTGTGAATAGTATTCTAATCGGTGTTGTTGTGTGAATAGTATTCTAATCTGTGTTGTGTTGTAGTGTGAATTGTATTCTAACCTGTATTGTGGTGTGAATAGAATTCTAACCTGAATTGTGTTGTGTTGTAGTGTGAATAGTAGTCTAACCTGTATTGTGTTGTAGTGTGAATAGTATTCTAATCGGTGTTGTTGTGTGAATAGTATTCTAACCTGTATTGTGTTGTAGTTTGAAAAGTATTCTGACCTGTGTTGTAGTGTGAATAGTATTCTAACCTGTATTGTGTTGTAGTGTGAATAGTATTCTAACCTGTGTTGTAGTGTGAATAGTATTCTGACATGTGTTGCACTGTGAATAGTATTCTAACCGGTATTGTATTGTGTTGTAGTGTGAATAGTTTTCTGACTTGTGTTGTGTTGTAGTGTGAATAGTATTCTAACCTGTGTTGTAGTGTGAATAGTATTCTAACCGGTATTGTATTGTGTTGTAGTGTGAATAGTTTTCTGACTTGTGTTGTGTTGTAGTGTGAATAGTGTACTAACCTGTATTGTGTTGTAGTGTGAATAGTTTTCTAACCGGTGTTGTAGTGTGAATAGTATTCTAACCTGTGTTGTAGTGTGAATAGTATTCTAACCGGTGTTGTAGTGTGAATGGTATTCTGACCTGTGTTGTAGTGTAAATAGTATTCTTACCTGTTTTGTGTTGTTGCAGACCACAGACTCCTGGTGCCCCCCCACCTTCAGGAACTGTATTGGATGTACATGAGAGAGCTGGATGAGAGGAACCTGGACAGATCCCTGGACAAGGTCAGCGGGAGCACACTCAAGGTAGACAACAGAGAACGTGATTGAGATTGAAATCGAGATCAAGCACAGAGACACACAATTCCGACATATAAACATATCCTTCTCCCTGTACCATATGCTGTTTACAGGAGGGCTCCCTGCCCAAGATCACTCTGCCCAGCCGAAGTCGTGACCCAGTGCAGGACGTGGACTCAGACCAGGAGAGCGTTCGCACCATGGGCTCAGAGACCAGGCATGGCCGGGCCAAGACCCGCAGACACACCCTGCCACCCATTCTACCTGAACCCGAAGGGTAAGAGGACGGAGGGGAGGGAGGGAGGGAGGGAGGGAGGGAGGGAGGGAGGGAGGGAGAGTGAGTGAAAAAGTGAGAGGGTGGTGTTTGGTTTAGGAAGAAGAAACCCTCCATCTTATCCTTTTTAGGAAGGACATTAGTTTAACTGACGATCTTTCTCTCTATCGATCTTTCTCCCTCTCTTGTGCTGTCTCTCTCTCTCCCTCCCTAACTCCGTCCCTCTCCCTCTCACAGAGACAACAACCATGTGTTTAAGGGCAGTCCCCGAGCCAGGCAGATGAAACATTCTGCTGTGTTGACCCCTCCCATCCACATCAACGGCCAGGGAAACAGAGAGTGAGAACACAGTACCATCCACACTGTGGATATCTACTAGGCCTGATGCAGCTCCTGCCATTACACCTGTGGAGACACCATAGTAGTGGAGGGTACAGCCATATCAGGGCTAGATTTCTACCAGGTTACATATCTGCATACTTCCCTATGAGAGTGTGAGTATAATGCCACATGTCCCTTCTCTTCTGTCCTCTCCAGCTGCAGCCATTGGCCCTAGAGACAACTCTGAACTACAGCCACCACAGTGTCAGCAGTCACCTGGACTCCTCCCCTGAGAGCAGCGAGACGGGCCAGGATGTCCCCTCACACGAAAGGGTAAGAGACCTCCAGGGGCAACAGCAGACAGGATAGATACAGGATAGGGAGAACTGCACGGACCAAAATTAATGGATTGCAGAATATAGCCAGGGACAATTGGGGACAATAACATTTACATTTATTATCTTATCTTAGGTCAGGATGTTGGTGTACTAGATGAGATCATAGTCTCCTTGATTCTACACCTACATTGCTTACTGTTTGGGGTTTTAGGCTGGGTTTCTGTACAGCACTTGCGATATCAGCTGATGTAAGACGGGCTTTATAAATACATTTGATTTGATTTGATTCAACAGAGAGGCAGCAGATCCTCAAAGGGGTTCACAACATTGCAGTGAAGGCTGCACGCCGCCGCTCCAAAGCCCTGGAAGTGGACGCCCTGCGACTGCCCCCTCCTCCCTCACCCCTGGACCCCAAGAAGCACAAGAGCATCCTGTCTCCGAGTGAGGCGCCCCCTAGGGGTCTGGCCCTGCTCCGCAGCCGGCAGCCCAGCCCCGAGCCCCGCCACGACACCTCAGATGAAAACTTATCCAGCAGCACGGGGGAGGGGCCTGTCTCCCAGGGCACCTGGACACGCCCACGTAATCGCCAGCCGGCCTCCAAGAACCCAAACCTCTCCCTCCGCGAGCAGGACTTCGAGGCTCGCTCCCGGAAGAGACGCTCCCGCTCGTTCGAGGTCACAGGTCAAGCAGTGAGTATTGTTCATTATCTAGCTCCCTGAGTAGTATCTAATGATTCAGGACTTTATGTTAGTAGAGTCATCAGCAACTGTGATTGATCAATTGATCGATTTGACAATTACATAGACATAATGAAGCGGCTCCAGTACATAGCCTACATGATATCAGCCTTAACACACTTAACACTGTATCAGTCTAAGACAACGGCAACCCAGCGTATACGCCCGTTGGACAGCACGTCAGACCCCCACCTCCACATCAACGGGAAGCCCCAGGCCCCCCTTTTACGTCCCCAGCACAGGGGGGTCCCTTCTCTCACCAAAGTCCGGCTGCCACACAACAACCACCAAACAGGTCAGCCTCCTTTTTCCCACACCTCCACATTAAAAAATAATATTACTGCATGCAACCATGGTGTGGTTCAAGCCTTATGGCGTCCACTGCACTGCCATCAGGACAAATTGGATTCATTGCCCTTGAATATCTCCTCACAGTGTATTTAATTAAATATATCAACACACAATCAACACACAGTTCTTAAACAGGGCTCTGTATACAGATTTTGACTCATGCTTTTTACAGGCCCCATCACAGAGTCCTCCCCAGTCCACCTGAGCAACCTGAAGCGTGTGTCTCAGCTGCGCCAGCCCATGCTCTACACCACGGCAACGGAAGTCAGCGCACCCGCAGGGCACTGGGGGCCTAAAGGCCTACTTCTCCTGGGTTATGTTCATTAGGGCATAGAATGGACATTTTGCAATGGAAAACAAAAATGAGTCCAGGTAGTCCCTTCCTGTTTTCTTCAGTTTGGTGCCTAATGATCATGACCCAGGGTTTTCTTACACAGGACTTCCCAATACCAGCACTACCCTGACCAGCTACCCTGAGAATGTTGACTGGACTAGATGGACTGGACTGGAGAAAGCTGGACCTCCAATCTCCACCTTCATGCTCCTGATTGACCCACAGCCCAGTGGGGCCTTGAGCCCCCTTTTGTCCTCTGGCCTGTGACCTCTGACCTGTGACTTCCACACTGGCTGTACATTGAACCCAGAGACCTAGCTTTTCCTCGTGCTGATCACTAGTAAGTAAGGTGGATGATGCCCTAAGACCTCACCATCACAGACCCCAAAGATCTTCTGTCTATGACTTTTACTCTTCTGTCTGTAACTTTGTCTTAAATGGCGCCAAGTTCTATATAGTGCACTACTTTTGACCTGGCCCTGGACAAACGTAGTGCACTATATAAGGAATAGGGTGCCATTTCAGACACAGACTGTGACTGTTTTCTCTGCTCCTCGTTTCCCTGCTCAAGTGGTCCTGTGATTGACAGTCCAGTGGCCACCACTAACCGCTACTATCGCCCTGTACACATTCCGGTTCTACAGATGATTTGGCACGGTTGTGATACTAAAGAATTTTTCTACATACAAATAATTACAAAAGCCTTGTGGACACACTGCATAATAGTTGTTTCTTTCTCTCTTCTTTATGAACACGTTTTATAAATAAATATATTCTTTCTACAGCTTATCAGCGTACACCCAATATGTTCCCCCTGTTGATGATGCTTATTATTCATTATGGTTGAACTAAAAGATTATATGCAACAAAAATGTCATTCAATTGGAAACAATGAAATATATATGTAAAATGTAATTAAACAATAATGAATGTTGATGCTAATATTATGTATAATGTATGATAACAATAGCCTAATGTATTCTATATGCTGTAAACTATTGTCTTTTAACAGTTTCACTCAATTCATTCTAATTTACTTAATAATTATGACACACCCTCACTATTGTCATTGGTTGCACTAATTCACTGTTTGTCTACATAACCTGGTTCAAGCATTCATGACGTTAAACGTTAAATAAATAAATTACTGGGAGTTTAAATATTCAGTGTCTTCGGAAAGTTTTCAGACATCTTGACTTTTTCCACATTTTGTTATGTTACAGCCTTATTCTAAGATGTATTAAATCGTTTTTCCCTCATCAATCTACACACAATACCCCATAATCACAAAGGAAAAACAGGTTCATTGGGTATGACGCTATAAGCTTGGCACATTTGTATTTGGGGACTTTCTCCCATTCTTCTCTGCAGATCCTCTCAAGCTCTGTCAGGTTAGATGGGGAGCTACGCTGAACAGCTATATTCAGGTCTCTCCAGAGATGTTGATCGGGTTCAGGTCCGGGCTCTGGCTGGGCCCCTCAAGGACATTCAGAGACTTGTACCGAAGCCACTCCTGCATTGTTTTGCCTGTGTGCTTAGGGTCGTTGTCCTCTTTGCCCCAGTCTGAGGTCCTGAGCACTCTGGAGCAGGTTTTCATCATGGATCTCTTTGCTCTGTTCATCTTTGCCTCGATCCTGACTTGTCTCCCAGTCCCTGCCACTGAGAAACATCTCCACAGCATGATAATACCACCACCATGCTTCACCGTAGGGATGGTGCCAGGTTTCCTCCAGATGTGATGCTTGACATTCAGGCCAAATAGTTTAATCTTGGTTTCATCAGACCAGAGAATCTTGTTTCTCATAGTCTGAGAGTCTATTGATGCCTTTTGGTAAACTCCAAGCAGGCTGTCATGTACCTTTTACTGAGGAATGGCTTCCGTCTGGCCACTCTCTCAGAAAGGCCTGATTGGTGAAGTGCTGCAGAGATGGTTGTCCTTCTGGAAGGTTCTCCCATCTCCACAGAGGAACTATAGAGCTCTGTCAGTGACCATCAGGTTCTTGGTCACCTCCCTGACCAAGGCTTTTCTCCCCCTATTATTCAGTTTGGCCGGGCGGCCAGCTCTAGGAGGATTCTTGGTTGTTCCAAACTTCTTCCATTTAAGAATGATGGAGGCCACTGTGTTCTTGGGGACCTTCAATGCTGCAGAAATGTTTTGGTACCCTTCCCCAGATCTGTGCCTCGACACAATCCTGTCTCAAAGCTCTATGGACAATTCCTTCGACCTCACGGCCTGGTTTTTGCTCTGACATGCACTGTCAACTGTGGGACCTTATATAGACAGGTGTGTGCCTTTCTAAATCATGTCCAATCAATTGAATTTACCACAGGTGGACTCCAATCAGGTTGTAGGAACATCTCAAGGATGAGCAATAGAAACAGGAGCTCAATTTTGAATCTCATAGCAAAGGGTCTGAATACTTATGTAAATAAGGGATTTCTGTTTTATAGATTTGATACATTTTCTAAAATTTCTGACCACCTGTTTTCACTTTATCATTATGGGATATTGTGTGTAGGTTGATGAGGATTTAAAAATATATATATAACATTTTAGAACAAGGCTGTAATATAACAACATTTTTTTAAAGTCAAGGGGTCTGAATACTTTTCGAATGCACTGTATCTATGCATAGTCATTTTACCCCTACCTACATGTACAAATTACCTCGACTAACCTGTACCCCCTCACATTGGCTCGGTACCGGTAGCCCCTGTATATAGCCTCGTTATTGTTATGTAATTTTGTGTTACTTTTTATTTTTAACATGAGTTTATTTTAGTATATGGGGGGGTTGGGAAACCCTGCCATAAACAATCCATCTGTACAGTCACAACATGAGCACACCACTTAACTGCATGGCTACAAAGTGAACTCGGTAGACAGGACACACTCTACAAAGTGAACTCGGTAGACAGGACACACTCTACAAAGTGAACTCGGTAGACAGGACACACTCTACAAAGTGAACTCGGTAGACAGGACACACTCTACAAAGTGAACTCGGTAGACAGGACACACTCTACAAAGTGAACTCGGTAGACAGGACACACTCTACAAAGTGAACTCGGTAGACAGGACACACTCTACAAAGTGAACTCGGTAGACAGGACACACTCTACAAAGTGAACTCGGTAGACAGGACACACTCTACAAAGTGTTTTTGAGAAGTTTTATTTTGAAAGGTAAACAAGTTATTCAACAGTACTGGTGTGATCCATAACAGGTGTCTAGACATGAATATGGGCCTATGTCCTAGAGTCATTCGGCTGTCATAGGTATAGATTACATGTCAGCTTATTGTTTTCATTAGAGTGGAAGTGCTGAATGTACCTGCTATGATTGGATTAGTTTACCTCACATTGGCAGGCAGGCAGCAGGCTTACCAGCAGGCTGTGTTCTAACATGCAGCAGTCGTGTGTGTACTTGTGCATGCACTAGCTAATTGTAAGAGGTTTTATAGTACCATTGTCTTGGGTCAATGGGAATGTATTTCCACTAGTGGAGGCGGCTGAGGGGAGGACGTTTCATAATAATGGCTGGAACGGGGTTAATGGAATGGCATCAAACACATATCACTCCACTACTTCTGCTGCAGCCATTACCACGAGCCCGTCCCTAATTCAACCTCCTGTAGTTTCCACATAAAGACGCCAACACAAACATGAGTGACTTTGTAGGCTATTAGCTTTTGTTTGTTGACATTTATCAAAGAAAGAAAAACAATTAGCTTTGCTGTCCAATTAAAATATTTAGGCTACACAAATAAATCATTTTATTACAGAAATAAATCATTTTATTAAACATTAAATCAGAATAAGCAAAATACCTAGAAACATTGTAATAACAAAGTCATGATGAAATCTTTCCTGCATGTTTCTCTGCTGAACTTCATTATACAACTACACAATAGTTTTCTGTTCTTTCTCGTCCCTCCTGCTCCGTGTATTGTGAAACACGTGCAGTCAAATTACATAATCCAAACATCAAGAGCTGCCGTCTGAGGGCAAAACCACATAAATAGTGCCCCTAACAATTTCAGGGATTGGTCCATATGCGACCAATCACAAAAATCACAAACGCTCTTCAGATTAGTGGGCGTTGCCTCCAGGGTTTGGAGCTCTGTCATGAGTGAGAAAGCTTGTCTGTCTGTTCCTGAGCCATAGAAAAGTCCTATTGACACTGAATCCTATTTCCATAATTTGCAATGTATGTTTTTGACATTCTTAGAATGGTTTGAAATACAATTGACATTTTACATTGTGAGAATTATATTTTTGCTCAGTTGTTGTTCTGTATGCAATATATGTACAATGAGACCTATTAGAGTTTTTTGGCGGGTTTTCCTGTGCCTGAGACACAGACACACACACACACACAACCATCTCTTAGTATGTCTTGACCTCAATGGCCTGACTTGCTGAGGCATCTTGAACTTAAGTCTAGAAATTAAAAAAAAAACTATTAAAATAGGAAAATGGGCAAACATGAGTAATGGCAATTTATGAATGACTGAATGTTTCCATTTAGAAGAAAACAATATATGAGCTGTCCCTATGAGCAGTTGACAGAGCCAGTAGGAGCCAGTAGTAATTTCCTTCTCCTGACCCATGGCCCAGAGATTTGTGTCTATCCTAGATGTGTCCCTTCAAATAATATGTACCAAGGAAAAGTTAGACGCTGGGAGAGAGAGCTTTATCAACCTACTTCCATCTCTATCATGCTCCGTCCACAACAAGAAATATGTGTTTTCTCTAATGCATGCATCCATCAACTGTTTTTTTCTGCAGTTTGCATATCTTATTCTGAGTAGAAAAAGAATGGATACTGTTAAAATTCTGAATCTCAAAATAATGACTCCCCTGCAAAGTATCCAAGACTAAACAACTAGGCCATGCAAGGTTCATGGATTCATTTGGCCTTTTCCTGCTCCCATACTAAATAATCCTGTATATCTAGGGTATTTTGGTCTATTCAGCCCCAGACGAGTGGCTGTGTCACAGGATTACTGAGAGTGCAGGACAGGATTTATCCTGATGTAACTTGTCTATCTCTATCTGTTTGTTTATCGTGTGTGTGCATGCGTGCGTGTTCGTACATATATTCATATGTCCTTGCTTGCCTGTCTTTTGCTTTCTGTTGTTGTCCTCTGCTGATTTGGCCTCAAATAATGCAGGTCACAGTATATACCTTAGCCACTGTGACATCATGGCATTAGGGGTAGATTTAAGAACCCCAAAATCCTAACCTAATTAGGGAAACCACATACTGTGACACCTTAGATCAGTGTCTAAGGAAATGGCACCCCTATTCCCTAGTGCACTACTTTTGACCAGGGCCCATAGGTCTCTGGTCAAGTGTAGTGCACAATATAGGGAATAGGGTGCCATTTGGGACATATATAGGCCTTATGTCAACTTCAACCTACTCTGTATGGGGTGGTGACCTACTGTGCCTCAGGTTGTTTGTACATCACTTCGTTTTTAGATGAGTGTGATTGCCTAGCATTCTAGCTATACATTCTATAATATGTTTTGTCCTTAACTCTTAGAACATGACAGGAGGAAACAGAAAATTACATTATATTTCAATTCTGTACATTTCCCTAGATCCTGCCATCTAGGTGCAACAAGGCGATACATACAAAGACAATACCGATATAACTGTGTGACCGGACTCAGTACTTTTTTCATAGTTTCACCATCATTGTTGACAGGTTGTATGTTATGCCCATATTGATGCAGAAGTCCTGTTTATAAACATGAAATAGTACGTATTTAGTGTTGTTAGTTCGATTTTTTGATTCAGTGTGTCAGTCTTTCTAAATACAAAGTAACACTTGAATAATTTCCAAAGACCAATGCGCCCTCTTTAAATGTGACCTGCGCAGGGTTGCTAGGAGAAATGATGTCACAAGCGAATGCCAGCCAGCCAGTCCACAGTGGAAGAAATTCCTACAGTGGAGAAGAGGCTATTTTTATTTTTTGTTTTTAGAAGGCTTCCATCAAAATCCGTCTCCATCGTTCTTGATTTTGGAAAGGATGATATCAAAAACAGCTAGAACATAATCTACACATTCTAAGCTTTCAGGCAATACCAATATCGTGGTGTTCCGAAGAGCATATAGATATAAAAGGGATGGGGACAATTGGATTGTTACAGAAGGAACTTGATCTTCTGGGATTCATGGGGAGGGGGGGCGTCTGAATAAAGGGGTTTGTATTCCAGCAAAGTAAGGTGATATTTGGGGTGGTTTGGTAACCAAAAGAGCAACAACACCAAGGTTGACTTTTTTTTTTTTCAAAACAACACATTCTGAAGGTTGCTTCTTAAGAATAACATTGAACCATGGAATTGAGAGTGGGAAACCGATACAGGCTGGGCAGGAAAATTGGAAGTGGATCTTTTGGAGATATCTATTTGGGTGAGTAGCTAGCTAACGAAAATGTCATCAATATTACACAACGTTACCGTAGGTTGGCTAACGTCAATCGAACATTTTAAACTAGCTAACGTTAGCTAGCTACCATATACAGCGTCTCTAACATGCTAACCTAGCTCGCTACATTGCTAACATTAATCCAAACTAGCTAGCTACGTTAGCTGGCCAGCTGATGGGAATTTGCAAAAATGTTATTGGTTAGCATGACCAAACCAAACTTGTCAATTCCCAGCACCTATTGTCCCCTTGGCAAGCCAATAACGTTCGCTAGCTACGTTGGCCACCATCCAGATAGTTACCTAACCTTAGCTTGGATCACGAATGAGAGGCTTTATTGAAAATGTATTAGTTAGCTAGTTCACTTCACAAACCGACCGAACAAGTCACCCAGCCCAACAGAGTTTGCCAGTAGTCATCCCATCTGTCAGTTAATTTCCAGGGCTGGAGGGCAGTTGGCTAGCTGCAGTAGAGCTAGCTGCAGTAGAGCTAGCCAAATGTCCTTCCCAAGCAGTTGCACTCAGTATACGATGGGCAGTGAAGCCCTTTATCTGCTTCCATACATCCAGATTAGTTCGTGGATACCATTTCTCTGTGTCCCGTATGACGGAAGTTATAGGTAGTTCACCAGCCAATGCTAACTAGCGTTAGCACAATGATTGGAAGTCTATGGAATCTACTAACATGCTAGCAGTTGCCATAGACTTCCAGTCATTGCGCTGACGCTAATTGGCAAATTCCTTCAAACTGCACACAGAGACATAAATGGTATCCACGAGTTAATCTGGCTCTAGGGAAGTAGATAAAAGGATTCAATGCCAAAATACTGAAGTATCCCTTTAAGAGTTGTGTTGACATCTAGTTGTTTTTAGTGTGTTGTGTATGTGGCCCTGTGGTTTTTCCAGTCAGCTGGTATCTGAAATTACATTCTGATATGTTATCACCCCCAGGGTTGAGCTCACAGACCTTTGTCATAAGGTACGATGAACAGTTCCTGCTTTTTGCATGAGTCAATTTGAATCTTGTCATGCCATAACTGTAATGGTTTTGTTATAATGACTGTATTATATAGAACACATCATATAGAACATACTGTATTATATAGAACATACTGTATTATATAGAACACATCATATAGAACACACTTTATTATATAGAACACATCATATAGAACACACTGTATTATATAGAACACATCATATAGAACACACTGTATCATATAGAACACATCATATAGAACACACTGTATTATATAGAACACATCATATAGAACACACTTTATTATATAGAGCACATCATATGAACATGTAAATGTAAACCCCACCTCTTTAAGGAATACCTAGGATAGGATAAAGTAATCCCTCTCACCCCCCCCCCCTCCCTTAAAAGATTTAGATGCACTACTGTTCCACTGGATGTCATAAGGTGAATGCACCAATTTGTAAGTCGCTCTGGATAAGAGCGTCTGCTAAATGACTTAAATGTAAATGTAAATGTAATGCTGATATGCTTCCTGGAGTGAAGTCATGTTTTTTTTCTTTGGGTAGTCCTAATATTCCTCCCCATGTTGAATGCTGAATAGGTTTTACTGGACCCAATCCAGTGTTTGAATTTGGTGTATGTTCTGTCCTCATTGTAGGTGTGTTCAGTTGTCTGTAGGAACTCCTGTGGTTGAGTTGAAGCAGGAACAGTCACAGGGTTGGACATGATTCTACAGCTTCTTGGCACTACTGTAGTTGGTGTATACAGGCAGAAAGAGCTTATTGTTTATGTGGATGACATCAGTGAAGCTTCTAACAGCCATGTCATTGTTTCACAAATCGTCAGTGTGTAACATATGAGAAAGTCAGATCAGATTATAACCCCCACTACTGCCCTGCCTGTGGTAGCCTGTCACGAGTCAAAACACCCCAGCTCTCCACCCTGCCCCTTTTCTAAACAAATAGGTCTAAACTCCATGTAAGTCCAAAAGGTTGCTTGACTTGCTTCTCAGTATAATTTTTGTTTTTGAAAGGCTTGGGTCATTTGGTTACTGACTAGACACTGTGGCAGATGTTATTCCAATCTGTGAGTTGTTTAACACTAGAGCTGTGACTGTCTTGGAATTTGCAGTTACGGTAATTGGCCAGGCCAATGAATAGTCATCGACCACCACTGGCTGCAAAATAAACACATGGCTTTTCTCTGCAACTTCACTATTACTATTACACTTTGTAATTATCACTAGCACTTTTTTATTATTTTATCAGATTAATCAAATCAAATCAAATTTATTTATATAGCCCTTCGTACATCAGCTGATATCTCAAAGTGCTGTACAGCCTAAAACCCCAAACGGCAAACAATGCAGGTGTAAAAGCACGGTGGCTAGGAAAAACTCCCTAGAAAGGCCAAAACCTAGGAAGAAACCTAGAGAGGAACCAGGCTATGTGGGGTGGCCAGTCCTCTTCTGGCTATGCCGGGTGGAGATTATAACAGAACATGGCCAAGATGTTCAAATGTTCATAAATGACCAGCATGGTCGAATAATAATAAGGCAGAACAGTTGAAACTGGAGCAGCAGCACGGTCAGGTGGACTGGGGACAACTGGGGACAGCAAGGAGTCATCATGTCAGGTAGTCCTGGGGCATGGTCCTAGGGCTCAGGTACTCCGAGAGAGAGAAAGAAAGAGAGAATTAGAGAGAGCATATGTGGGGTGGCCAGTCCTCTTCTGGCTGTGCCGGGTGGAGATTATAACAGAACGTGGCCAAGATGTTTAAATGTTCATAAATGACCAGCATGGAAGATTAAAGAGATTAAATCCAGACAGGCTTGTTTTAGAAAACTTTCTGAATGGACATAGAGAATTAGTGAACTCGTACACACAACCCACCCACCTGAAAGGACACATCAATCAAAGCCAACTGCAGTGCATCTCACTCAGACACTGAAGCAAACCACATTTCTTCTTTCCCAAAATTGCATTAAAAACCTTGCCTTAGCGTAATCCTTTCTGTAGGATATTACAAAAATACTTTACATTATGGGATAATGTAGCCTATCATATAAATTGACGAGGAAAGTTTTTTAAGGGGGGGGGGGGTATATAGACAGCTCTGATGGGCATGAAGATGAATTTGACAATCACTGGTTAATATTGCCTGCTAAACTGGATTAGTAGTTATAACTAGTGATTATGATTGAGGAACAGGGGGGAACAGGCAGTGGCTCGGGTGGTTGTTGTCCTTGATGATCTTTTTGGCCTTCCTGTGATGTTGGTGTCCTGGAGGGCTGGTAGTTTGCCCCCGGTGATGCATTGTGCGGACCTCACTACCCTCTGGAGAGCCTTACAGTTATGCCACTGTACAGTTAACTAGTCCAACGCTCTAACCATTGCACTCCACGAGTAGCCTGCCTGTTACGCAAATGCAGTAGAAGCCAAGGTAAATTGCTAGCTAGCATTAAACTTATCTTATAAAAAGCAATCAATCATAATCACTAGTTATAACTACTAATCCAGTTTAGCAGGCAATATTAACCAGGTGAAATTGTGTCATTTCTCTTCAGGGAATATGCAACAGTTTGGGCTGCCTGGCTCATTGCGAACTAATTTGCCAGAATGTTACGTAATTATGACATAACATTAAAGGTTGTGCAATGTAACAAGAATATTTAGATTTAGGGATGCCATATTTCACTGAAATAATAAACGTTTTGTTTTCGAAATGATCGTTTCTGGATTCGACCATATTAATGACCAAAGGCTCGTATTTCTGTGTGTTATTATGTTATAATTAAGTCTGATTTGATAGAGCAGTCTGACTAAGCAGCAGCAGGCCTGTTATCATTCATTCAAACAGCACTTTTGTGCGTTTTGCCAGCAGCTCTTCACAAGCACAGCGCTGTTTATGACTTCAAGCCTATCAGCCTAATGGCTGGTGTCACCAATGTGACATGACTAGCTAGTTAGCTGGGTGTGCGCTAATACCGTTTCAAACGCCACTCGCTTTTAGATTTGGAGTAGTTATTCCCCTTGCGCTGCAAGGGGTGCGATGGGTAACGTTGGTGGTGCGATGGGTAACGCTGCTTCGAGTGTGGCTGTTGTCGATGTGTTCCTGGTTCGAGCCCAGGGAGGAGCGAGGAGAGGGATGGAAGCTATACTGTTACACTGGCAATACTATCGTGCCTATAAGAACATCCAATAGTCAAAGGTATATGAAATACAAATGGTATAGAGAGAAATAGTCCTAAAAATACTATATTAACTGCAACCTAAAACCTCTTACCTTGGAATATTGAAGTCTCATGTTAAAAGGAACTACCAACTTTCATATGTTCTCATGTTCTGAGCAAGGAACTTAAACGTTAGCGTTTTTATATGGCACATATTCTACATGGCACACATTTTTACATGGCACATATTGCATATTGACACATATTACTTTATTCTCCAACACTTTGTTTTGGCAGTATTTAAACCAAATTGAACATGTTTCATTATTTATTTGAGGCTAAATAGATTTTATTGATGTCTTTATATTAAGTTAAAATAAGTGTTCATTCAGTATTGTTGTAATTGTCATTATTACAAATAAATAAATCTGCTGATTAATCGGTATTGGCTTTTTTGGTCCTCCAATAATTGGTATCGGCGTTGAAAAATCATAATCGGTCGACCTCTAATCCAGATGTGTTAGGGCAGTGTGATTGCATCGTCTGTCGACCAGTTCTTAGCAAAACAACGACATTGGATGGTCTGAGTCAATGTTTAAATCACATCAGCAAACCTTGTTTGGGGGGGGCGTCTGGTATAAAACTAAATTGATTTGAGTGTAATTCCCCTTTAATTGCTCCTCTGGCCCATTTAAATTGTGCGTCTAGTGAGTGAAATGTTTCTGTACTGCTGCTAGAAGCTTAATGTGTAAAGTGCTGGTTTCATGAGTTGAAATAAAAGATGATGTTCCATGCGCACAAAAATCTTATCTCAAATGTTGTTCACAAATTTGTTTACATCCCTGTTAGTGAGCATTTCTCCTTTACCAAGATAATTCATCCACCTGACAGGTGTGGCATGTCAGGAAGCTGATTAAACAGCATGATCACCTTGTGCTGGGTATAATAAAATTCCTCTCTCTAAAACACACAACACTATGCCAAGACGGAGCTGCTCTTCCTCCCGGGGAAGGACTGCCCGTTCCATGATCTCGCCATCACGGTTGACAACTCCATTGTGTCCTCCTCCCAGAGCGCTAAGAACCTTGGCGTGATCCTGGACAACACCCTGTCGTTCTCAACTAACATCAAGGCGGTGGCCCGTTCCTGTAGGTTCATGCTCTACAACATCCGCAGAGTACGACCCTGCCTCACACAGGAAGCGGCGCAGGTCCTAATCCAGGCACTTGTCATCTCCCGTCTGGATTACTGCAACTCGCTGTTGGCTGGGCTCCCTGCCTGTGCCATTAAACCCCTACAACTCATCCAGAACGCCGCAGCCCGTCTGGTGTTCAACCTTCCCAAGTTCTCTCACGTCACCCCGCTCCTCCGCTCTCTCCACTGGCTTCCAGTTGAAGTCGCATCCGCTACAAGACCATGGTGCTTGCCACGGAGCTGTGAGGGGAACGGCACCTCAGTACCTCCAGGCTCTGATCAGGCCCTACACCCAAACAAGGGCACTGCGTTCATCCACCTCTGGCCTGCTCGCCTCCCTACCACTGAGGAAGTACAGTTCCCGCTCAGCCCAGTCAAAACTGTTCGCTGCTCTGGCCCCCCAATGGTGGAACAAACTCCCTCACGACGCCAGGACAGCGGAGTCAATCACCACCTTCCGGAGACACCTGAAACCCCACCTCTTTAAGGAATACCTAGGATAGGATAAAGTAATCCTCTCACCCCCCTTAAAAGATTTAGATGCACTACTGTTCCACTGGATGTCATAAGGTGAATGCACCAATTTGTAAGTCGCTCTGGATAAGAGCGTCTGCTAAATGACTTAAATGTAAATGTAAATGCCACAGATGTCTCAAGTTAAGGGAGTGTGCAATTGGCATGCTGACTGCAGGAATGTCCACCAGAGCTGTTGCCAGACAATTTAATGTTAATTTCTCTACCATATGCTGCCTCCGTTGTTTTAGAGAATTTGTTAGTACATCCAACTGGCCTCACAACCGCAGACCACATGTAACCACGCCAGCCCAGGACCTCCCCATCCGGCTTCCTCAACTGCGGGATTGTCTGAAAGGAGGGTGGGGGATGCTGAGGATTATTTCTCTCTGTAATAAAGCCCTTTTGTGGGGCTTTGGCTGAGCCTGGCTCCCAGGCCCACCCATAGATGCGCCCCTGCCCAGTGAAGTGAAATCCATAGATTTGGGCCTAATTTATTTAAATTGACTCATTTCCTTATGTGAACGGTAACACAGTAAAATCTTTTAAATTGTTGGATGTCGCATGTATATTTTTGTTCAGTGTAGATACAAATGGTATACATACTCATGATCTACTTCTTCCAGGTAAGTCTACTTTGCATTTAACATTTTAATTGCGACGTTTTTTGTTTTTTCCTTCAACCCACACGGGTTATCACATCAACTGGCTACACACAGTGATACACGCGCGCACACAGTGATACACAAACGCGCACTACGCAGACAGGCAAAATTGCTGGAAATTGGCAGATAGTTAGGTTTGGCTTTTTAAGCCAATAGTCGCTAACCAGGGGTGGGATAATGTCAATATGACAGTTGCTGGGAAATTGCAGTGTCTGACTTGTGAGATTTGCTTGCGAAAGTTTAAGATAAACATGAAAAATTGCATATACTTTCAGAATTGTTTGGCGAACTACTCATAGGTGGGCTTTGACCTGTTGGAGACCCCTGCTATAGACAATGAACAACATTTTTAAAATAATAATATATATATAAGTTTATTGGTGGAGAGACGCATCGATCGACCATATTGCTTGCTGAATGGCTATAAAATAGGCTACAGCATTGTCAATGAACTGTCAGGAAAATGTGAATGGCGAGAGCGACGTGTAGCCTAGCTCTAGTGTGATGTGATCACATTGGCTAAATTGATACCTTGCTGCACTTACTCGTTGCAAATGTAAAACACAGGCAGAGAGAAATTTGGTGAATTCACACAACAAACCCACAGACCTCTGTGGCAGTGCGCGGCCTGTCAGTGACAGTGTCCCAGATAATAATTTATATTGGTCAACAGCTTATTCATTTGCAAGAAGATCAATTTAAAAAATCCAACATGTTCCGAATAAATAATTGACGGATTGTGGCAGGACGATATTTTGCAATTGGTGTGAAAGGCATCATAAACAAGACGTGCCCATATAAGGGTTTCCGTTAAGAAAATGCAATGATGTGTATCCTTACTTCGCTCTTTGAAGA
Source organism: Oncorhynchus nerka (assembly GCF_034236695.1). Lineage (NCBI taxonomy): Eukaryota > Metazoa > Chordata > Actinopteri > Salmoniformes > Salmonidae > Oncorhynchus > Oncorhynchus nerka. Next base: position 18,325 of record NW_027038971.1, read on the forward strand.
TGTTAACTGTCCACTTGTACTTTTCCTCAGCCAACAACACGAGTACCAAACCGCAAAATCACCAGCCTATGCATAGGCGGTGCGTGAGTTTCATGTTTGGGGAAGCTCATTTTCACCATTAAAAATGCACCTTTTTATAATCAAGCATTCCATGCATCATCGCATTTGCAGTCATATGTAAGAGCCTTCTAATCGTAATTTGATAGTCATAATTTAGGATCATATAATTCAATCACTGTTCGCAAAAAAAAATATTTCAATGCATGGCCGTGTGTGGATGGCGTAGATGCCTGGCCTATAGGCTATATCAGATACTTTTCTTTCACAGTGCGCACTCACCTTGGATTTGGCCTATGCTCTCCACTGGTGCCAATAAGATAGGCTATAGGCTATATCAGATACTTTTCTTTCGCAGTGCGCACTCACCTTGGATTTGGCCTATGCTCTCCACTGGTGCCAATAAGATAGGCTATAGGCTATATCAGATACTTTTCTTTCGCAGTGCGCACTCACCTTGGATTTGGCCTATGCTCTCCACTGGTGCCAATAAGATAAGTTATAGGCTATATCAGATACTTTTCTTTCGCAGTGCGCACTCACCTTGGATTTGGCCTATGCTCTCCACTGGTGCCAATAAGATAGGCTATAGGCTATATCAGATACTTTTCTTTCGCAGTGCGCACTCACCTTGGATTTGGCCTATGCTCTCCACTGGTGCCAATAAGATCACATCCTGCAAAAGGACCCATCAACGCTGGTTTGGATAGGATTGTCCGTTTGACACATTGTAGGAGCCAGAACAACCTTGTCGACTGGTGTTGAATAATTAATAGTCAGACACATCCAACTTTTTTTTTTAAAGACTGCTTTATTTCCTAGCAAGAAATGAAAATATGCATTGTGTAAAAAGAAGTCCACATCAAGCTGTTCTTTTTAGGCTTCTGCAACCCTGCTCGCTGCTGGAGCACCAAACAACAGTTGGAAAGAGGAGATGTAGACGGAGTTAGCAGAACTGCTTATAATTGTTAACACTCCCGCTATTAGATTAAGTTGATCTACATTGTAAATAAAGTTCATACAAAATGTATGTAGGCCTATTAAACAATTTGATGGCTATTTTATCTTCATCCATAAATGTCAATTACAGGGTTATTCAATTACTGTCACAGTCCTATTAAAGGCACTGTTTGTGCATATTCAGGTTCAGAGACACTCACTGACCTTTGGGAAAGTAGATTTATTTTCTCCTTGCATGGCTGCAGTTTAACTTATGGTCAATATATAAATTGTGTTGCAGATGAGAAACCTCATGTCCAATGAAACTCAATGTTCCAACTCAACAAACATGAAGTGTAATGAAATTGCACCACTGAGTGTAGGGCTGAGTGGATGTTTTTAATGAGTCGTGACTGTGAAATAGGAGACGTTTAGTGATAAGGCCATCCAGCCCACCCCACCTGCACCGAACCACTTAGGATATGGTGTGGGTGTTTTGCTTTTGACACCCTAGCTGGATTGCATAACCAGACCATACATCTATATCACTCTCCTAGGTCACATGAAACATTCTGACACCGAAAGACTTATGTTGAGTTCATATAGTTTGACTACCACGTGAAGTACAATTTGTTCATTTCTAGAGCACGCAGACTTGACTGCCAATTTTGTGGATAAGGCTAAACCGCTATGCCATGGGGAAAAATTAACGTGTCAGTCCTAAGTGCCTAGTTCTTATCCATTGTAATGGGAGAGACAGAATGTCATTTCAGCGAGGGAATGGATTAGCTGTGTACTCTTCAGGTGATTGGGGGGAGGGCATTCATCCTACTCACACACAGAGGGGAATGGGATGCTCCAGTCAGCTGTAATTCCCTCAGATTAATGCAGCCCCCTTTATGTAACCACATGTACGACTCATCCAACATGTTATTGTGTGTTCATGGAGGTGTTAAGTGCTTTTCAGGAGAGGGTCTGAGTCATTCACTGGCTGGTGGCTCTGTTGTGTAGCTGACTGTAGCCTACTTTTGAAATGAAATGTCAGATTTATGAAGCTCCCATTTCCCACTGCTAGCACACAAGCAGCAAATGTGCACCTCTTCAATGCATGTTTAGACTTGTAGCTTTTGCAAGCTGCCCAAAGAGAAGTAGGCCCAGTTCTAAAGTAGAAGAATAGAGAAGTAGGCCCAGTTCTAAAGTAGAAGAATAGAGAAGTAGGCCCAGTTCTAAAGTAGAAGAATAGAGAAGTAGGCCCAGTTCTAAAGTAGAAGAATAGAGAAGTAGGCCCAGTACTAAAGTAGGATTCTGGTCACACATGCTGGCAGTACTCCTCATGAGGAAACGTTAAGATTACAGTTAGTTGGTTTGTTTACCTGTTTGAGTTGCATTCTTTTGTGGCTGGTATGATATGAATGGGACTTGGTGTATATGCCCCATCTACATTTTAGTCATTTAGCAGACACTCTTAACCATAATGGCTCTGGTTAAGTGTCTTGCTCAAGGGTACGTCGACAGATTATTCACCTGTCAGTCAGCAGGGGCATGCACATCACCAGGCCCATGAGTTTCCCCTCCCTTACTGGTCAGGTAAAACTGTCCAGGACCTAGTCCTTTATAAGCCTAAATCATACTCTGAACTGAAAGCAATAACACACCTGGTGGCTCTTTATCCATCTACATACATTTGTATTGACAGTATTTCCTCTTTCTCCCCCAGGCACAGACATCTCAGTGGGAGAGGAGGTCGCCATTAAACTGGAATGTGTGAAGACCAAACACCCACAGCTCCACATAGAGAGTAAGATCTACAAGATGATGCAGGGAGGAGGTGAGACATGGGTCTGAAACATTATACAGGGGCCAGGCTGTGGCTATCAGTGTCTCTTTCCCCATCTCCCCTTCTATCTACACCCTTTATCTTCCTTTTCACCCTATTTTCCCCCTTCCCCCAATGTCCAGTGATGTGAAAACCACATTAACAAGCAGGCAGGCAGGCAGTCATCCACATGATTCAGTCATGCCAGCCAGCAGCCTGAGCGAATAGACTCAGTGGAACCTGTCATCAGATCACAGAGCCAGAGAAACAGCACTTGTGTGGTAGAGGTATCACACAAGAAATCATGTTAAACCCAATAAAGAATGGGATTTCCTTACAAATCACTCTCTCCTTCCTTTCCCTACAGTGGGCATCCTTATAAATCACTCTCTCCCTTCCTTTCCCTACAGTGGGCATCCTTATAAATCACTCTCTCCCTTCCATTCCCTACAGTGGGTATCCTTATAAATCACTCTCTCCCTTCCTTTCCCTACAGTAGGCATCCTTATAAATCACTCTCTCCCTTCCATTCCCTACAATGGGTATCCTTATAAATCACACTCTCCCTTCCATTCCCTACAGTGGGCATCCTTATAAATCACTCTCTCCCTTCCATTCCCTACAGTGGGCATCCTTACAAATAACACTCTCCCTTCCATTCCCTACAGTGGGTATCCTTACAAATCACACTCTCCCTTCCATTCCCTACAGTGGGCATCCTTATAAATCACACTCTCCCTTCCATTCCCTACAGTGGGCATCCTTATAAATCACTCTCTCCCTTCCTTTCCCTACAGTAGGCATCCTTATAAATCACTCTCTCCCTTCCTTTCCCTACAGTGGGCATCCTTATAAATCACTCTCTCCCTTCCTTTCCCTACAGTGGGCATCCTTATAAATCACTCTCTCCCTTCCTTTCCCTACAGTGGGCATCCTTATAAATCACACTCTCCCTTCCTTTCCCTACAGTAGGCATCCTTATAAATCACTCTCTCCCTTCCATTCCCTACAGTGGGTATCCTTATAAATCACACTCTCCCTTCCTTTCCCTACAGTGGGCATCCTTATAAATCACTCTCTCCCTTCCATTCCCTACAGTGGGTATCCTTATAAATCACACTCTCCCTTCCTTTCCCTACAGTAGGCATCCTTATAAATCACTCTCTCCCTTCCATTCCCTACAGTGGGTATCCTTATAAATCACTCTCTCCCTTCCATTCCCTACAGTGGGCATCCTTATAAATCACTCTCTCCCTTCCATTCCCTACAGTGGGCATCCTTATAAATCACTCTCTCCTTCCATTCCCTACAGTGGGCATCCTTATAAATCACTCTCTCCCTTCCTTTCCCTACAGTGGGCATCCTTATAAATCACTCTCTCCCTTCCTTTCCCTACAGTGGACATCCTTACAAATCACACTCTCCCTTCAATTCCCTACAGTGGGCATCCTTACAAATCACACTCTCCCTTCAATTCCCTACAGTGGGCATCCTTACAAATCACACTCTCCCTTCCTTTCCCTACAGTGGACATCCTTACAAATCACACTCTCCCTTCCATTCCCTACAGTGGGCATCCTTATAAATCACTCTCTCCTTCCTTTCCCTACAGTGGGCATCCTTACAAATCACACTCTCCCTTCCATTCCCTACAGTGGGTATCCTTACAAATCACTCTCTCCTTCCTTTCCCTACAGTAGGCATCATTATAAATCACTCTCTCCCTTCCTTTCCCTACAGTGGGCATCCTTATAAATCACTCTCTCCCTTCCTTTCCCTACAGTGGGCATCCTTATAAATCACTCTCTCCCTTCCATTCCCTACAGTGGGCATCCTTATAAATCACACTCTCCCTTCCTTTCCCTACAGTGGGCATCCTTATAAATCACTCTCTCCCTTCCATTCCCTACAGTGGGCATCCTTATAAATCACTCTCTCCTTCCATTCCCTACAGTGGGTATCCTTATAAATCACTCTCTCCTTCCTTTCCCTACAGTGGGCATCCTTATAAATCACTCTCTCCCTTCCTTTCCCTACAGTGGGCATCCTTATAAATCACTCTCTCCCTTCCTTTCCCTACAGTGGGCATCCTTATAAATCACTCTCTCCCTTCCTTTCCCTACAGTGGGCATCCTTATAAATCACACTCCTTCCTTTCCCTACAGTGGGCATCCTTATAAATCACTCTCCTTCCTTTCCCTACAGTGGGCATCCTTATAAATCACTCTCTCCTTCCTTTCCCTACAGTGGGTATCCTTATAAATCACTCTCCTTCCTTTCCCTACAGTGGGTATCCTTATAAATCACTCTCCTTCCTTTCCCTACAGTGGGCATCCTTACAAATCACACTCTCCCTTCCTTTCCCTACAGTGGGCATCCTTACAAATAACACTCTCCCTTCCTTTCCCTACAGTGGGCATCCTTATAAATCACTCTCTCCCTTCCTTTCCCTACAGTGGGCATCCTTATAAATCACTCTCTCCCTTCCTTTCCCTACAGTGGGCATCCTTATAAATCACTCTCTCCCTTCCTTTCCCTACAGTGGGCATCCTTATAAATCACTCTCTCCTTCCTTTCCCTACAGTGGGCATCCTTATAAATCACACTCTCCCTTCCTTTCCCTACAGTGGGCATCCTTACAAATCACACTCTCCCTTCCTTTCCCTACAGTGGGCATCCTTACAAATAACACTCTCCCTTCCATTCCCTACAGTGGGCATCCTTACAAATCACACTCTCCCTTCCATTCCCTACAGTGGGCATCCTTACAAATAACACTCTCCCTTCCATTCCCTACAGTGGGCATCCTTACAAATAACACTCTCCCTTCCATTCCCTACAGTGGGTATCCTTACAAATCACACTCTCCCTTCCATTCCCTACAGTGGGCATCCTTACAAATCACACTCTCCCTTCCATTCCCTACAGTGGGCATCCTTACAAATCACACTCTCCCTTCCATTCCCTACAGTGGGCATCCTTACAAATCACACTCTCCCTTCCTTTCCCTACAGTGGGCATCCTTATAAATCACTCTCTCCTTCCTTTCCCTACAGTGGGTATCCTTATAAATCACTCTCCTTCCTTTCCCTACAGTGGGTATCCTTATAAATCACTCTCCTTCCTTTCCCTACAGTGGGCATCCTTATAAATCACACTCTCCCTTCCTTTCCCTACAGTGGGCATCCTTATAAATCACACTCTCCCTTCCTTTCCCTACAGTGGGCATTCTTAGAAATCACTCTCTCCTTCCTTTCCCTACAGTGGGCATCCTTAGAAATCACTCTCTCCTTCCTTTCCCTACAGTGGGCATCCTTAGAAATCACTCTCTCCTTCCTTTCCCTACAGTGGGCATCCTTAGAAATCACTCTCTCCTTCCTTTCCCTACAGTGGGCATCCTTAGAAATCACTCTCTCCTTCCTTTCCCTACAGTGGGCATCCTTAGAAATCACTCTCTCCTTCCTTTCCCTACAGTGGGCATCCTTAGAAATCACTCTCTCCTTCCTTTCCCTACAGTGGGCATCCTTAGAAATCACTCTCTCCTTCCTTTCCCTACAGTGGGCATCCTTACAAATCACTCTCTCCTTCCTTTCCCTACAGTGGGCATCCCGTCCATAAAGTGGTGTGGAGCAGAGGGAGATTACAACGTGATGGTGATGGAGCTGCTAGGCCCCAGTCTGGAGGACCTGTTCAACTTCTGCTCCCGCAAGTTCAGCCTCAAGACCGTCCTGCTGCTGGCTGACCAGATGGTGAGACACAACTGACCATTAAATCCTCAGCTCTTATGCTGGCTATTAGGGTCCTCTGTATCTTCTACAGTTATGGCCACTATGTGCTATAAAATCTGCTAACAAATTAGAAGCGCAAAGTAAAACTGTCAAGGAGGTGTAGTGGCCACCCCTGCTCTCCTCTCTTCTCCTCCAGATCAGCCGGATTGAGTACATCCACTCTAAGAACTTCATCCACAGAGATGTGAAGCCTGACAACTTCCTGATGGGCCTGGGCAAGAAGGGCAACCTGGTGTACATCATCGACTTTGGCCTGGCCAAGAAGTACCGTGACGCCCGCACACATCAGCACATCCCCTACCGCGAGAACAAGAACCTGACCGGCACCGCACGCTACGCATCCATCAACACACACCTGGGAATAGGTAGGTCGCACACATACACTCACATCTAGAGGTTGATCACATGCGCGCACATTCCTCAGCACAAGCCTCATAGTGGAGCACTTTCCTTCGATCATGTCAGATCTGGAAAGGATCCTTTTTTCTCCTCTCCCTCTGCAGAACAGTCTCGTCGTGATGACCTGGAGTCTCTGGGTTATGTCCTGATGTACTTCAACCTGGGCTCTCTGCCCTGGCAGGGCCTCAAGGCCGCCACCAAGAGACAGAAGTACGAACGCATCAGTGAGAAAAAGATGTCCACCCCCATCGAGGTGCTCTGCAAGGGATATCCCTGTGAGTAATGTGATTTTTTTACATTTACTCCATCCTGGTTATAGTTTACTAAGGGTTTCTGTGCTTGTCATGTAGTAACAATATACTCTTGGAGTGTTTCTGTCCATTTGTCTTGTCCTTTCTGCACCTCTCTACAAAGAGATCATGCTGTGACCCTGTAAACATGGGAAATAATTTCCCTTCCCGATGAGAAAGTATTCTGATTAAAAGATGACGAGAAAGTATTCTGATTAAAAGATGACGAGAAAGTATTCTGATTTAAAAGTAACACTTTTCTTCCTCCTCACAGCTGAGTTCTCCACCTACCTGAACTTCTGTCGTTCTCTGCGGTTCGACGACAAGCCAGACTACTCGTACCTCAGACAGCTGTTCAGGAACCTGTTCCACAGACAGGGCTTCTCTTATGACTACGTCTTTGACTGGAACATGCTCAAGTTTGTGAGTACTGCCTCTTAATTGTTAATTAACCAGGATGAAACATATTAATGATTTATTACACATTAGTCCTCTTAACCATTAGCTAATGGTACCTCAGCGGCAGCTTTCTGATCTAGTCTCCATTTCTATCCTTCTGACTGCCCCTAATTCCAAGGGGGCCAACCGTGCAGCAGAGGAGGCGGAGCGGGAGCGGAGGGACAGAGAGGATAGGCTGAGACACAGCAGGAACCCCGGGGCCAGGGGACTCCCTGCCACCTCAGGACGACCCCGAGGAACACAGGACACGGCGCCGCCTACACCCCTCACACCCACCTCACACACAGGTTAGTGTTTCTGACGCACATCTTAAACCCCTCACACACAGGTTAGTGTTTCTGACGCACATCTTATACCCCTCACACACAGGTTAGTGTTTCTGACGCACATCTTATACCCCTCACACACAGGTTAGTGTTTCTGACGCACATCTTAAACCCCTCACACACAGGTTAGTGTTTCTGACGCACATCTTATACCCCTCACACACAGGTTAGTGTTTCTGACGCACATCTTATACCCCTCACACACAGGTTAGTGTTTCTGACGCACATCTTATACCCCTCACACACAGGTTAGTGTTTCTGACGCACATCTTATACCCCTCACACACAGGTTAGTGTTTCTGACGCACATCTTATACCCCTCACACACAGGTTAGTGTTTCTGACGCACATCTTATACCCCTCACACACAGGTTAGTGTTTCTGACGCACATCTTATACCCCTCACACACAGGTTAGTGTTTCTGACGCACATCTTATACCCCTCACACACAGGTTAGTGTTTCTGACGCACATCTTATACCCCTCACACACAGGTTAGTGTTTCTAACGCACATCTTATACCCCTCACACACAGGTTAGTGTTTCTGACGCACATCTTATACCCCTCACACACAGGTTAGTGTTTCTGACGCACACCTAGATGACTTTGATGTATGGATTGCGTAACAATGTGCTTGACTATTGTCTTGTCATGGTCAGGGAGCATAGTATTTATTTCTCCTCTCTAGCCAACACGTCTCCACGACCGGTGTCTGGTATGGAGCGGGAGAGGAAAGTGAGCATGCGGCTTCACCGGGGAGCTCCTGTTAACGTCTCCTCGTCCGATCTGACGGGACACCAGGACACCTCCCGCATGTCCACCTCACAGGTACAAGCTCGCCCCATCCCTAGCGTCACCCCCTCGGGCCTCACCACATGACCCTTAACCTCATACGACCATGCCCCATCGTGACCCACTCCTGCAGAGAAATATGCAACACATAACTAATGAAGTTGTCTATGGTCGAAACTTGAAGCAGGAATGTCCTGTCTTCAAATGTCAGTAAGAGTATCTATATGTCTAGCAGTGCATCAGTAAGGCCAGGATCACATCAACATAATCTTTTAAAACATGAATGAACATAAAGCTGTTTATTGGAGGTAGGAACTTCAGCTAGCTATGTAAAGGGCCCTGGCGTTAGCCTGCCAAAACAAGACAAGGATAAGAAGGGGAAGGAAATCCACACCAGGATTGAGAGGAAACCCTGAACATCTCCCCACACTCCTTGGGCAGCATCAACATCTCCCCACTCTCCTTGGGCAGCGTCAACATCTCCCCACTCTCCTTGCCCATGTCTTAACGTTTCCACCAGGTGGTCATGGGAGTTTTTTTATCTCCCACTCCCAGGGCATTGGTGTGACGGTAAGCATGCCATACTACAGACCCAGATCCACTTGTCTGACTTGCCCTATGGCCTTCTCTCTCCCTCCTTCCCCCCCAACCCCAGAATAGCATTCCCTTCGATCATCACGACAAGTAGAGGCTCGCCACATCCTCGTGTGATGGCCCGATGGCCACACTAGGTGAGTCCCGCTCAGGCTGGCGCTGTGTCCTTAAGCACCAGGGATGCACGTCTCCTGTGTTATTAGGCAGCACTGTCTGTCTGCAGGCTCTCCATTCCTCTCTGTTACACTATGAAAGGGGTTGAGACCATGTGATCACTGGAGACAAGTAGCTTCAATGTTAGCAGCTAATATCGCTGATGACAATAGGAGCTAGACTTCAGCAGGCCAGACTCCTCCCTTTCATAGCGTACTGATCAGTGTGTGAGTCTTCATATCAAACACTGCAGCCCTTGAGAACTGGAGTGCTGCATTCCAGCCTTGTGATAACAAATACACATGGGGAATTAGTGTTTCCCTTATTCCTGGCTGTCACCCCACCTAGCTCTGTGACCTATCCTCCGCTCAGTGCGCGTGGCTTGTTGCAGTGGTTGGACTGTGCTGATGCCTGTCTGACGTTCTCCAGCATGTGACTGCATTAGATCCTATTCTGCTCCTAACTCTCTAGTGTCCTTCAAACCCTCTCTCCCTTGACTTTTACCACTGCTCAATGCTGCATGGTTTTCATACATCTCCAGAGATTCTCCTCAAGCTACAGTTTAGGTTCGCCACGGCTGAAAGCGTCAACTCTGGTGAATACTGAATTGAGTTTAATTTTTCTGACACGTGAATGATGCACCAGACTAAAGCCATGTGATGAGGTGGCCCAACGCTGCCTACCCTCATCTATCACCCTCAGCATATCTGCTGCACTACTCAGAAATACTGCTGCTGCTACTGAGAAATATGACAAGATGAAGCTATTTTCAACCCTTCATGCATGTCTTGAACCTTATGAAGAATATTGTACGTCTGGTATTTTTAATTACATTTTAAGTGCAGAAGAGAATGAAGTATAATTAATGATAAGATGGAGATTCCATGTAGAGAAGCTAGAGTAGAGATCCCTGCCTGCAAGTATAAAAGTTTCTCTTTCTCTCAGATGGTGCCTGGTATGATCCCTGGTGGCCTCCACTCTGCAGCGCCTCGATGAGACAATACCCACAATGCACCTGGCACAGCGGAGGACTGCACCAAGCCTGGCTCAACCAATCAGCTGCCAGCCAGCCTAACTACTTCAGAAACCATCGGAAGACCATCCCTTTCCTCTCCTGACCTGGTGTTCTCTGGTTGATCCTCTCTTTTTCCCACTAGATCTCTTGTTCCTTTCCCGCTCGCCCTTGATTTCCTTGTACTCTCTCCCAAACACTTACAATCGTTGTGATAAAGAATCTCTGAACTACAGACCACATCTGCACCCTTTTTTTCTGGGAGACATTTTCAACGTCTGTGCAGAGGCCGTGGTCTTTGCTGCCATGGCGATCTAACAGATTTAATTAAGACGACAAATGGAACAACATCACCCGCCACCGTTATCGCCATGGTTACTACTTATCGTCCATGGCACTTTGTCAATAGACACCAATTTCTACTCCCACAGTACATTACTAAATAACCCTAATCGATAAATCTGATATGAAAAGAGCTAATCGATGATTGCGGCTCTATTTGAAATGGATCGGTTTTGGTTTTTCATTTGTACTTATTTACAGACCTCTTTTCTCTGACCACCAGCAGGCTTTTGTTTTCACAGCCCTGATCTGTAACTCTAAAGCCATTTGTAATATAAACTATTTGCATGTTTTAACACTGGACATCCCTTTGACCAAGCTGAGGTGTATGAGTCAGGTGGAGGGTTTCAACTCTAAACCACATTTGAAGTCTGTTTTCTTTATGGGTTCTATGATCAACATCCCTCAAGTTGTATGTGTTATGGAGGGGCCCCTGTTAAGGTTTCCTCTTCTCACACTGAGTCAGACTGCCTCATGGTCTACTGTACAGATCTACATTCTCATTCTGTTATTTGTATTGTTTCTAGGCTGTGAAATTGTATTTTATTGAAGATGTGAAATGTTTCAGCTTTTTCCATTTTTGGTTTCCTTATTGTAGTGAATTTGGGTTTCTGACCGTAGGTCTCACTTGGGGCCGCTCTAAAGTGGGACATCACTGTCCTATAATCGGTCTGTTTTGGGCTGTCAATCATTGTCTGTTCCCAGGCTTTTGCCTTGTCTGTCCACAAAGATGAAGTGCAGGATCGTTTTAGTTGGAGTTCCTCAAATACACCAGATACCCAGAGACTTAAGTGTCTGTTAAATGGCTGCCATTTTAAACTATAATTAGTTTTGAGTGAATGGAGTTTTTATATCAAAGGCTCACAATTACTTACTGGCTCCATGTGAACACTGGTGTTGTTATTTTTACATGTTTTGAGAAGTAAAATGGTCCTGCACTGATGTGGCTAGAAGCAGTTGACTAAACCGCTGTCATTACTTCATCTATTCCCTGATAAAATAACCGATTTACACTTCTCTTGGGTGGGCTATGGCCTTGGACGTTCCAGTTGATGGTCATGTTCCCCTGCTCAGACGTTGCATGCATCGACCAGTGATTGCATGCCACATCATCGATAATGTGGTTAGCTGATGCGTTGTAAGATCTAGCATGCGTTGGCAAGGCCTGGGCAGAGTAACACGCCATGTCTTTACTGGTTCTCAGCAAAGAGTGGAGCAAGAGTTTGGGATATTCAATTTGACCTCTGAGGATAATTTCAATCAGCAAGATGAGATTTAAGGGCGGGCACAGCTGAACTGTTGCCATGGTTCAGCTCTATAGGACTGTTTTAATGCTGACCTCATTATTGACTAGTCATTTCTGGTTTGACTCATGGCCAGTTTGGTCAATCACTGACTCACCCTCCTATGTGTAATTAACTAAGCTACCAGCTCTAAGAATATTCCTTTATCTCCCATTTGTGTACTTTTAAAAACTGTAAATAAATGAAGTACTTTGTGTACTACCCTGTGTGCTTTCATTTTCAAATGTTATTTTGTTGTATGTATGGATGTTTTAATGTCTACCACCAGACATGCACACTATGATTGCCCTAAACTGGGGCACCTGATGGGAAGAGAGAAAGACACCCAAAAGACAAGTGGAGATGAAGGACTGTGACCCAACCTGGGGGAACCCTCACCAAGAAGATTAAGATAATGGGTGTAATGCCAACCTAGAGATGGTGCTAGTGGGGCACCTATCTAGGATATATAAACAGGTGCATTATGAGTGTCTGATTAGGATGTTGTGACCTGTCACATGTAATACCTGAGTAAATGATTATACTTGCATTTTACCTAACTCTCCGACGTGTGTTATTCACATACACATAACATGGTGTCAGAAGTGTGAACCCAAAGCCAAGCACTAAGGAAAACGGGATAAGGTATGTGGACAATGTAATCACTATCGGATAAACGCAAACAAGTGAGCGAGGACGACAAGCCTGCAGTGTCAGTCAAATTCCGGTGCCTAGCGCCATGGATATGAAAGGCGATTTGTATCAAAACAACCAGTTTTGTGGGAAAATTAGGAAATTCCTACAGGTTTAGATAAAAAATGAACGCCATATGCTTCAGCGTCACCTAGATCTGGGGGAAGAGGATAGAGCAAATCCAAAGAAAATCCTTGACATTTTAAACCCACTCGTAATGTGATTTATGAAATATTTGTATGTGAACAAACTCAAGCAGAGATGTCTGGTCCATATGTTATGAGGCTGCGTCAATTGTCTGATTTATGTGATTTCGGGTCAATGAGAGACGAAATGATCAGAGACAAGACTTGTGATTGGCTGTAAAGGTAAGAGCAAGTATGCCACGCGAACCCCAATTTACCCTGACCAAAGCTATAGATTTATGTAGAGCAAGCGAACAGAACCAATTTTTAAAAATGAACAGAATCTCAATTATGCCACTCGGAACAAATAGAGACCATGTCGATAAAAAATGGAAACAATTCATCAAACAGTGATAAGGCAGAAAAATACTAAACATGGGTGCATGTACTGTAGATCAACACACGCAAAAGCCAAATGCCCCACATATTGCTAATTCTGTGGAATAAAATGAAACATTTTGCTAAAGTGTGCAGACAAAGACAAGGTAAGCCTGTCAATCTGCTAGAACACGATACATGCAGTGATCATAATGCTGATGAAGAAGTGGACATGCTATACATGACAGACTTTGAACAATTATGTTCAAAGTTAAATGGTAACTGATTTAATCCAAGCAGCACTATCAAACGCCAGCTAGACAGTGGCTCAACTGTTAATATACACAACTACAGAGACTTTATGCAAGTACTGCAGGATGGAGATGCAAAGCCACAACCAAGCAAGGTATGATGGCTCAGTTATTACACCAGTAGGGGAGTGTGAACTACAAGCCAATCATTTTTTAAATTTATTTAACTAGGCAAGTCAGTTAAGAACAAATTCTTATTTTCAATGATGGCCTAGGAACAGTGGGTTAACTGCCTGTTCAGGGGCAGAACGACAGACTTGTACCTTGTCAGCTCGGGGATTCGAACTTGCAACCTTTCGGTTACTAGTCCAACGCTCTAACCACTAGGCTACCCTGCCGCCCCATGATGGGGAAACGTGCTAAAATTCCAAGTGGTGAAAACCTTGCAAAAGCCTCTCCTTTCAGCAGAAACATGTGAAAAGATGAAGTTGCTACAGCTCAAACACCAACATTCATCATGTCAGCACTAAAGAAAAACAAAAGGCCCCATCAGACTTGAACACCTGAGGCAATACTGAAACAGTTTGAGGACATTTTTGAAGGGATGGGGGTTCTGCCAGGTGAGCTTCACCTGGTGGTGGATGAGTCTGTTAGACCAGTTCAACAGCTTCCCCACTGAATCCCTATTCCACTGAAGGAAAATATACTGAAGGCTGTTGATTCATTACGAAGGTCACCAAACCTACTAAGTGGATAAGCAACATGGTTGTGGTGGAAAAGCCTGGTAAAATAAGAGTCTGCCTTGATCCAAGTGCCCCGAACATAGGGCACATTACCAAATGCCTGCCATTGAAGAGATACTGCCAAGCCTGCCAAAAGCAAAAATCTTTTTGGTTATGGATGTAACAAATGGGTACTGGCAGGGTACGTTTGAATGAAGATAGTAGTTACCTCAGAACATTTTGGACCCACAATGGTAGATACTGATGAACAAGGTTACCTGTTAGAGTGAAACCAGCTGCAGAGGAATATCAGCTTTATCAACATGATGCACTTCAGGGACTGCCAGGAATAAGCGTCATAGCTGATGACATCCTGGTATACGGCTGTGGTGCCACGATGGAAGAAGCAGTACAGGACCATGACCACAACCTGACTCAGCTCTTACAAAGAGTAAGGGAAATTAATCTAAAGCTGAATAAAGACCTCAGTATTACATACATGGGACATGTTTTGACAGCAGAAGGCCTGAAGCCTGACCCCAAGAAGGTGGAGGCAGTACAGCAAATTCCCCCACCTACAGACGCAAAAGCAGTGCAGCGACTGCTTGGTTTTGTAAATTACTGTCTGACGTATGTGAGCCATTGTGTTGGCTGACCAATAAAGTTGTGCTGTGGGCATGGCTTCCTAAACATGAGGCTGCATTGGAGCAACCAACCAATACTGAGGTACTATGACCTCTGAAGAAGTGACCCTACAATGTGATGCAAGTAACAAAGGCCTAGGGGCAGCTCTCCTGCAGAAGCGGCAGCCCATTGCATTTGCTTCAAGGACATTGTCACCCACAGAGCAAGGATATGCCCAACTTGAAAAGGAGTGCCTCGCCATAGTGTTTGCCTGTGACTGTTTTGATCAATACCTTCATGGTGGGGCCTTTATCACGGGGGACACTGATCACAAACCTCTTGATGTTATCATCGAAAAACCTCTTCTGTCTACCCCGAAGCGACTTCAAAGGATGTTAAAGCTTCAGCGTTATCAACTACAGGCAGTATACAAGAAAGGAGTAGAGCTTCACATTGCAGATTTCTTGTACAGGGCAGCACTACCAACAACTAGTCACCTGCAATATTGGACAAATGAGACAGTATATGCTCTACAGGCTGAGGTTGAAGATGTGAACCATGCTACTGATCAAAACATCTCCCCGCAGACACCGGATGCTATTAAAGCTCAACAGAGGACAAGACTTCTTGAATGCTTCTGTTTTTTTATCCTAAGAGGCTGGCCGGACACAAGAAAGAGTACACCCATCCTGGTGAGGGACTACTGGACATAAAGACAAACTCACAATGCAGGAAGAGGTCATCTACAAAGGCGACAGGATGGTAGTGCCAGAAACTCTACGCCCAATGATTCTCTCTTGTATACATGCTGGGCACTCAGGGGTCGAAGCCAGTCTCAGGAAAGCCAGAGACTCAGTATTCTGTCCCAACATGACCCAAGAAATTAAACATTTTGTGGCTGTGTGCAGCATATGTTATGCTAATCTACCTAAGCAGCAAAAGGAAACGCTGCAGCCACATGACATGCCAACATGTCCTTGATCTAAAGTGGGAATGGATCTGTTCACAGTAAAGAACGTTCCTTTTCTGATTATACTGGACTACAATTCAGATTTTTGGGAGGTGAAGAAAGTGATTGACACAACAGCCGCTTGCATCATCGACTGTTGTAAGCAGCAGTTTAGCAGATATGACATACCTGACAGTGGTGTAGTTACGGATAATGGGCCCCAGTTCACGAGTCAAGACTTTGCATTGTTTGCAAAAGCCTAGGAGTTCATCATGTGACGTCCTCACCCTACCAGAGTCAGTAATGGTAAGGCGGAGTCAGCAGTGAAAATAGCAAAGACTATGCAGGAAGACACAGATGTGTGACAAGCCATTTTGGCATAGAGAAATGCGCCCAGTTCAGGAGATAGGGCATAGGAGGGCCACATGGGAAGGCCAATGTGAATATCTTCTAGATGGTGTGGGCAGGGCACATAATGAGGAGACGGGGAAGATCTCTGCCAACCATGCCTTCACAATTTCAGGAGGCTGTGGAAGAGGAAGGAGAGGCTCCCAGAGTTGCCTAACATCCCAGGAGTGCCAGGAGAGGACCTGAGGATACCAGAGGTGCCCAACATCCCAGAGGTGGCAGGAGAGGACCTGAGAATACCAGAGGTGCCCAACATCCCAGAGGTGCCAGGAGAGGACCTGAGGATACCAGAGGTGCCCAACATCCCAGGAGTGCCAGGAGAGGACCTGAGGATACCAGAGGTGCCCAACATCCCAGAGGTGGCAGGAGAGGACCTGAGAATACCAGAGGTGCCCAACATCCCAGAGGTGGCAGGAGAGGACCTGAGGATACCAGAGGTGCCCAACATCCCAGAGGTGGCAGGAGAGGACCTGAGGATACCAGAGGTGCCCAACATCCCAGAGTTGGCAGGTGGGGACCTGAGGATACCAGAGGTGCCCAACATCCCAGAGGTGCCAGGAGAGGACATGAGGATACCAGAGGTGCCCAACATTCCAGAGGTGCCAGGAGAGGACCTGAGGACACCAGTAGTACCCAATATGCTACCGGTGCGACACACTAGGGCAAAGGCTAACATAAGACCTCGCCAGCGGTACGGGGATTATGTCCCTTAAGACATTTACATTTACATTTAAGTCATTTAGCAGACGCTCTTATCCAGAGCGACTTACAAATTGGTGCGTTCACCTTAAGACATCCAGTGGAACAGCCACTTTACAATAGTGCATCTAAATCTTTTAAGGGGGGTGAGAATGATTACTTTATCCTATCCTAGGTATTCCTTAAAGAGGTGGGGTTTCGGGTGTCTCCGGAAGGTGGTGATTGACTCCGCTGTCCTGGCGTCGTGAGGGAGTTTGTTCCACCATTGGGGGGCCAGAGCAGTGAACAGTTTTGACTGGGCTGCGCGGAAACTGTACTTCCTCAGTGGTAGGGAGGCGAGCAGAGACTTGGAGACTTGAAAGTCTGACGGAAGGACACGGAGAACGTCAGGTAAAGTCATACATTTTTTTATGACCATCTTCTTCGAAACCGCATGAGGGGCTTAGTGCCACGAAAAAGGGTTAAAATAGCGAAACGATGGACAATGATTTTTTTTTATCCTATAAAAAAATACTTTATGTAAATAGTTATTTTCACTGTGGTATTAAAATGGTATGAAGTGCTCGAGTTAATTCTATATGAAAAGGAGGACGTTAAGATAATGGGCATAATGTCAAACCAGAGATGGTGCTAGTGGGGCACCTATCTAGGATTTATAAACAGGTGCATTATGAGTGTCTGATTAGGATGTTGGGACCTGTAACATGTAATACCTGAGTAAATGATTATACTTGCATTTTACCTAACTCTCCGACGTGTGTTATTCACATACACATAAAGGACTGTGACCCGACCTGGGGAACACTCGCCAAGAAGGACTGTGACCCGACCTGGGGAACCCTCGCCAAGAAGGACTGTGACCCGACCTGGGGAACCGTCACCAAGAAGGACTGTGAACCGACCTGGGGAACCCTCACCAAGAAGGACTGTGACCCGACCTGGGGAACCCTCACCAAGAAGGACTGTGACCCGACCTGGGGAATCCTCACCAAGAAGGACTGTGACCCGACCTGGGGAACCCTCACCAAGGAGGACTGTGACCCGACCTGGAGAACCCTCACCAAGAAGGACTGTGACCCGACCTGGGGATCCCTAACCAAGAAGCACTAACCCAACCTGGGGATCCCTCACCAAGGACTGTGACCCGACCTGGGGAACCCTCGCCAAGAAGGACTGTGACCCGACCTGGGGAATCCTCACCAAGAAGGACTGTGACCCGACCTGGGGAACCCTCGCCAAGAAGGACTGTGACCTGACCTGGGGAACCCTCGCCAAGAAGGACTGTAACCTGACCTGGGGAACACTCACCAAGAAGGACTGTGACCCGACCTGGGGAACCCTCACCAAGAAGGATTGTGACCCGACCTGGGGAACCCTCACCAAGAAGGACTGTGACCCGACCTGGGGAACCTTCACCAAGAAGGACTGTGACCCGACCTGGGGAACCCTCACCAAGAAGGACTGTGACCCGACCTGGGGAATCCTCACCAAGAAGGACTGTGACCCGACCTGGGGAATCCTCACCAAGGACTGTGACCCGACCTGGGGAATCCTCACCAAGAAGGACTGTGACCCGACCTGGGGAATACTCACCAAGAAGGACTGTGACCCGACCTGGGGAATCCTCACCAAGAAGGACTGTGACCCGACCTGGGGAATCCTCACCAAGAAGGACTGTGACCCGACCTGGGGAATCCTCACCAAGAAGGACTGTGACCCGACCTGGGATCCCTCACCAAGAAGGACTGTGACCCGACCTGGGGAACCCTCACCAAGAAGAACTGTGACCAGACCTGGGGAACCCTCACCAAGAAGGACTGTGTCCCGACCTGGGGAATCCTCACCAAGAAGGACTGTGACCCGACCTGGGGAACCCTCACCAAGAAGGACTGTGTCCCGACCTGGGGAATCCTCACCAAGAAGGACTGTGACCCGACCTGGGGAACCCTCACCAAGAAGGACTGTGACCCGACCTGGGGAACCCTCACCAAGAAGGACTGTGACCCGACCTGGAGAACCCTCACCAAGAAGGACTGTGACCCGACCTGGGGAACCCTCACCAAGGAGGACTGTGACCCGACCTGGGGAACCCTCACCAAGAAGCACTGTGACCCGACCTGGGGAATCCTCACCAAGAAGGACTGTGACCCGACCTGGGGATCCCTCACCAAGAAGCACTGACCCAACCTGGGGATCCCTCACCAAGGACTGTGACCCGACCTGGGGAACCCTCGCCAAGAAGGACTGTGACCCGACCTGGGGAATCCTCACCAAGAAGGACTGTGACCCGACCTGGGGAATCCTTACCAAGAAGGACTGTGACCCGACCTGGGGAATACTCACCAAGAAGGACTGTGACCCGACCTGGGGAATCCTCACCAAGAAGGACTGTGACCCGACCTGGGGAACCCTCACCAAGAAGGACTGTGACCCGACCTGGGGAATCCTCGCCAAGAAGGACTGTGACCCGACCTGGGGAACCCTCACCAAGAAGGACTGTGACCCGACCTGGGGAACCCTCGCCAAGAAGGACTGTGACCCGACCTGGGGAACCCTCGCCAAGAAGGACTGTGACCCGACCTGGGGAACCCTCGCCAAGAAGGACTGTGACCTGACCTGGGGAACACTCACCAAGAAGGACTGTAAACCTGACCTGGGGAACACTCACCAAGAAGGACTGTGACCCGACCTGGGGAACACTCACCAAGAAGGACTGTGACCCGACCTGGGGAAGCCTCACCAAGAAGGACTGTGACCCGACCTGGGGAACCCTCACCAAGAAGGACTGTGAACCGACCTGGGGAACCCTCACCAAGAAGGACTGTGACCCGACCTGGGGAACCCTCACCAAGAAGGACTGTGACCCGACCTGGGGAATCCTCACCAAGAAGGACTGTGACCCGACCTGGGGAATCCTCACCAAGGACTGTGACCCGACCTGGGGAATCCTCACCAAGAAGGACTGTGACCCGACCTGGGGAATCCTCACCAAGAAGGACTGTGACCCGACCTGGGGAATCCTCACGAAGAAGGACTGTGACCCGACCTGGGATCCCTCACTAAGAAGGACTGTGACCCGACCTGGGGAACCCTCACCAAGAAGAACTGTGACCAGACCTGGGGAACCCTCACCAAGAAGGACTGTGTCCCGACCTGGGGAATCCTCACCAAGAAGGACTGTGACCCGACCTGGGGAACCCTCACCAAGTAGGACTGTGTCCCGACCTGGGGAATCCTCACCAAGAAGGACTGTGACCCGACCTGGGGAACCCTCACCAAGAAGGACTGTGACCCGACCTGGGGAACCCTCACCAAGAAGGACTGTGACCCGACCTGGAGAACCCTCACCAAGAAGGACTGTGACCCGACCTGGGGAACCCTCACCAAGGAGGACTGTGACCCGACCTGGGGAACCCTCACCAAGAAGCACTGTGACCCGACCTGGGGAATCCTCACCAAGAAGGACTGTGACCCGACCTGGGGATCCCTCACCAAGAAGCACTGACCCGACCTGGGGATCCCTCACCAAGGACTGTGACCCGACCTGGGGAACCCTCGCCAAGAAGGACTGTGACCCGACCTGGGGAATCCTCACCAAGGACTGTGACCCGACCTGGGGAATCCTCACCAAGAAGGACTGTGACCCGACCTGGGGAACCCTCACCAAGAAGGACTGTGACCCGACCTGGGGAACCCTCACCAAGAAGGACTGTGACCCGACCTGGGGAATCCTCACCAAGAAGGACTGTGACCCGACCTGGGGAATCCTCACCAAGGACTGTGACCCGACCTGGGGAATCCTCACCAAGAAGGACTGTGACCCGACCTGGGGAATACTCACCAAGAAGGACTGTGACCCGACCTGGGGAATCCTCGCCAAGAAGGACTGTGACCCGACCTGGGGAATCCTCACCAAGAAGGACTGTGACCCGACCTGGGGAATCCTCACCAAGAAGGACTGTGACCCGACCTGGGGAATCCTCACCAAGAAGGACTGTGACCCGACCTGGGGAATCCTCACCAAGGACTGTGACCCGACCTGGGGAATCCTTACCAAGAAGGACTGTGACCCGACCTGGGGAATACTCACCAAGAAGGACTGTGACCCGACCTGGGGAATCCTCACCAAGAAGGACTGTGACCCGACCTGGGGATCCCTCACCAAGAAGGACTGTGACCCGACCTGGGGAATCCTCACCAAGAAGGACTGTGACCCGACCTGGGGAATCCTCACCAAGAAGGACTGTGACCCGACCTGGGGAACCCTCACCAAGAAGGACTGTGACCCGACCTGGGGAACCCTCACCAAGAAGCACTGTGACCCGACCTGGAGAACCCTCACCAAGAAGGACTGTGACCCGACCTGGGGAACCCTCACCAAGGAGGACTGTGACCCGACCTGGGGAACCCTCACCAAGAAGGACTGTGACCCGACCTGGGGAATCCTCACCAAGAAGGACTGTGACCCGACCTGGGGAACCCTCACCAAGAAGGACTGTGACCCGACCTGGGGAACCCTCACCAAGAAGGACTGTGTCCCGACCTGGGGAATCCTCACCAAGAAGGACTGTGACCCGACCTGGGGAACCCTCACCAAGAAGGACTGTGACCCGACCTGGGGAACCCTCACCAAGAAGGACTGTGACCCGACCTGGAGAACCCTCACCAAGAAGGACTGTGACCCGACCTGGGGAACCCTCACCAAGGAGGACTGTGACCCGACCTGGGGAACCCTCACCAAGAAGCACTGTGACCCGACCTGGGGAATCCTCACCAAGAAGGACTGTGACCCGACCTGGGGATCCCTCACCAAGAAGCACTGACCCAACCTGGGGATCCCTCACCAAGGACTGTGACCCGACCTGGGGAACCCTCGCCAAGAAGGACTGTGACCCGACCTGGGGAATCCTCGCCAAGAAGGACTGTGACCCGACCTGGGGAATCCTCACCAAGAAGGACTGTGACCCGACCTGGGGAATACTCACCAAGAAGGACTGTGACCCGACCTGGGGAATCCTCACCAAGAAGGACTGTGACCCGACCTGGGGAATCCTCACCAAGAAGGACTGTGACCCGACCTGGGGATCCCTCACCAAGAAGCACTGACCCAACCTGGGGATCCCTCACCAAGGACTGTGACCCGACCTGGGGAACCCTCGCCAAGAAGGACTGTGACCCGACCTGGGGAATCCTCACCAAGAAGGACTGTGACCCGACCTGGGGAATCCTTACCAAGAAGGACTGTGACCCGACCTGGGGAATACTCACCAAGAAGGACTGTGACCCGACCTGGGGAATACTCACCAAGAAGGACTGTGACCCGACCTGGGGAATCCTCACCAAGAAGGACTGTGACCCGACCTGGGGAACCCTCACCAAGAAGGACTGTGACCCGACCTGGGGAATCCTCGCCAAGAAGGACTGTGACCCGACCTGGGAACCCTCACCAAGAAGGACTGTGACCCGACCTGGGAACCCTCGCCAAGAAGGACTGTGACCCGACCTGGGGAACCCTCGCCAAGAAGGACTGTGACCCGACCTGGGGAACCCTCGCCAAGAAGGACTGTGACCTGACCTGGGGAACACTCACCAAGAAGGACTGTAAACCTGACCTGGGGAACACTCACCAAGAAGGACTGTGACCCGACCTGGGGAACACTCACCAAGAAGAACTGTGACCCGACCTGGGGAAGCCTCACCAAGAAGGACTGTGACCCGACCTGGGGAATCCTCACCAAGAAGGACTGTGACCCGACCTGGGGAACCCTCACCAAGAAGGACTGTGACCCGACCTGGGGAACCCTCACCAAGAAGGACTGTGACCCGACCTGGGGAATCCTCACCAAGAAGGACTGTGACCCGACCTGGGGAATCCTCACCAAGGACTGTGACCCGACCTGGGGAATCCTCACCAAGAAGGACTGTGACCCGACCTGGGGAATACTCACCAAGAAGGACTGTGACCCGACCTGGGGAATCCTTGCCAAGAAGGACTGTGACCCGACCTGGGGAATCCTCACCAAGAAGGACTGTGACCCGACCTGGGGAATCCTCACCAAGAAGGACTGTGACCCGACCTGGGGAATCCTCACCAAGAAGGACTGTGACCCGACCTCACCAAGGACTGTGACCCGACCTCCTCACCAAGGACTGTGACCCCGACCTCACCAAGAAGGGAATGACCTTCACCAAGAAGGACTGTGACCCGACCTGGGGAATACTCACCAAGAAGGACTGTGACCCGACCTGGGAATCCTCACCAAGAAGGACTGTGACCCTGGGAACCTGGGGATCCCTCACCAAGAAGGACTGTGACCCGACCTGGGGAATCCTCACCAAGAAGGACTGTGACCCGACCTGGGGAATCCAAGAAGGACTGACCTGACCTGGGGAACCTCCAAGAAGGACTGTGACCCGACCTGGGAACCCTCACCAAGAAGGACTGTGACCCGACCTGGGGAACCCTCGCCAAGAAGGACTGTGACCCGACCTGGGGAACCCTCGCCAAGAAGGACTGTGACCCGACCTGGGGAACCCTCGCCAAGAAGGACTGTGACCTGACCTGGGGAACACTCACCAAGAAGGACTGTAAACCTGACCTGGGGAACACTCACCAAGAAGGACTGTGACCCGACCTGGGGAACACTCACCAAGAAGTACTGTGACCCGAACCCTCACCAAGGACTGTGACCAGACCTGGGGACCTGGGGAAGCCTCACCAAGAAGGACTGTGACCCGACCTGGGGAACCCTCACCAAGAAGGACTGTGAACCGACCTGGGGAACCCTCACCAAGAAGGACTGTGACCCGACCTGGGGAACCCTCACCAAGAAGGACTGTGACCCGACCTGGGGAATCCTCACCAAGAAGGACTGTGACCCGACCTGGGGAATCCTCACCAAGGACTGTGACCCGACCTGGGGAATCCTCACCAAGAAGGACTGTGACCCGACCTGGGGAATCCTCACCAAGAAGGACTGTGACCTGGGGAATCCTCACCAAGAAGGACGACCCGACCTGGGGAATCCTCACCAAGAAGGACTGTGACCCGACCTGGGGATCCTCACTAAGAAGGACTGTGACCCGACCTGGGAACCCTCACCAAGAAGAACTGAAGGACCAGACCTGGGAACCCTCACCAAGAAGGACTGTGACCCGACCTGGGGAATCCTCACCAAGAAGGACTGTGACCCGACCTGGGGAACCCTCACCAAGTAGGACTGTGTCCCGACCTGGGGAATCCTCACCAAGAAGGACTGTGACCCGACCTGGGGAACCCTCACCAAGAAGGACTGTGACCCGACCTGGGGAACCCTCACCAAGAAGGACTGTGACCCGACCTGGAGAACCCTCACCAAGAAGGACTGTGACCCGACCTGGGGAACCCTCACCAAGGAGGACTGTGACCCGACCTGGGGAACCCTCACCAAGAAGCACTGTGACCCGACCTGGGGAATCCTCACCAAGAAGGACTGTGACCCGACCTGGGGAACCTCACCAAGAAGGACTGTGACCCGACCTCCCTCAGAAGCACTGTGACCCGACCTGGGGATCCCTCACCAAGAAGGACTGTGACCCGACCTGGGAACCCTCACCAAGAAGGACTGTGACCCGACCGACCTGACCCGACCTGGGAACCCTCACCAAGAAGGACTGTGACCCGACCTGGGGAATCCTCACCAAGAAGGACTGTGACCCGACCTGGGGAACCCTCACCAAGAAGGACTGTGACCCGACCTGGGAACCCTCACCAAGAAGGACTGTGACCCGACCTGGGGAACCCTCACCAAGAAGGACTGTGACCCGACCTGGGAACCCAAGGAGTCTGTGACCCGACCTGGGG
>NW_027038972.1:0-43268 GCF_034236695.1 Oncorhynchus nerka
TTGATCCCAGCTACAAGCAGGCAGAGATGGAGGTTCACTTCCCGAGAGAAGAGAAGAAGACCTATACAGAGAAGGAAGCCCACATGCTTGAGTTGATGGGGAAGGATCGAACGATCCGAAATCAGAAGAAGGAGATGGACAGACTTCAAGTGTGCCCTCTGGGAGGAGGAAAAGAAGAAGAGGAATGGTGGAACGGAGAAGGACAAGATCATTGAACAATTACAGTCTGAGACAGACCATCTCCGGGCCCTTTTAAAAGATGAAAGGAGGAGAAGAAGAGTAGAAAGGGGTATAATGAAAGAGTGGCAGGCTGAGATCCTGAGACTGAGGGAGGCAGAGAGCCAGAGGGAGGCAGAGAGCCAGAGAGAGGAAGAGAGCCAGAGAGCCAGAGAGAAGCAGAGAGACAGAGAGAAGCAGAGAGACAGAGAGAAGCAGAGAGACAGAGGGGGGCAGAGAGAGAGAGGGAAGCAGAGAGACAGAGGGAGGCAGAGAGACAGAGGGAGGCAGAGAGAAGCAGAGAGACAGAGAGAAGCAGAGAGAGCCACAGAAGCAATGGAGTACCAGAGAAAACTGCAGGAGATCCACAGACTCAAACAACTGCTGGATCTACTGATGGTGGACCTACAACTGGCCCACGTAAGACATGTCATTGTTATTATTAAAAGGCAGTGTATATTTACCCAGCTGAAAATGAATAGTGGCTGACAGCAGTATGCTAACCCAATGTTAACTTTTATTCCTTTCCTTAACCCTTACCTTAACCTCACTGAAACTATACCTAACCTTTACCTTAACCCAACCCTAGGTCCTGAACCTAACCTTCATTTATCTCAACCCCTATGCCTTTCTTCTGCCGGTTGAATATCCACTTCCTTATTAACGTCATTACTGTTGTTGTTGTTGATAACTGTATCTGTGCAGGTTGTAAATAGTTGCATTAGTGAAGCATCATTTGTAGGAGTCATTTCTACAAGCATAAACATCAGAGGCCACATTGTTGTAACATCACACAAATTGTAACAGGAATTTCTCAAACCCCTAACTGAATGGGCAAGAAGGTTGTGTGTTTGTATTTGTACACATTTTGGACATAATTGATTCCATAAAATGTCTCATAATTTTTTCAAACCATGTCAATACATTAATTGACAATGAATTGTCCAGATGAATTGATCAACATGACCCTGCTATTGATGTTGTCCAGTGTTTGATTCAATTACCTAGCTCTAGGTTGTATTTCTGTGTATCATTCTCTGCAAATCCTTTGAAAGTATGTCTTGGTAATAGATTATCACTAATTTTACCTTTTAAAATGAAGCAAGAGATTGAGAGATTGAGGCTATGGCAGAAAGTCATGGAGGATCAGCGACCAAGACTGGCCTGGAACCACAAACCTATTGAAACAGGAAGAGAGGGAAAAAGAGAGAGAAAGGGAGATGGAAAGTGAGAGAAAAGCAGAATTGGAAAGACAAGAAATGAAGAAGAAAGTGGAACAGGCAGAAGAAACGATAAAAGCGTTAGAACGAGAGATTGAGAGATTGAAAGAGATTGAGAAGGAAATCATATTGAAAGAGAAAGAGACATGCGTATTGCAGAGAATGAGAAAGTCAAACTGGTTAACGAAAAGGTAAAAGAGTTAGAGAGAGAGGTTGAGAGACTGAAAGAAGATATGACAACAAAAGAGATTCAATACAAAATCAAATTTGAAAGAGCGAAAGAAGCGTTTAGAAGACAGAATGAGAGAGTGAAACAGGTTAACCAAAATGTACTAGTGTTAGACAGAGAGGTTGTGAGAATGAAAGAAGAGATTAGATTGAAAGACGAGACTGAACCAGAGAGAACATTTGATAGAGACAGAGAGAGAGAAAATGATTGGAGACGAAGTGAAGAGGAGATGAAAAATAGAGTGGAGAGATGGAGATGGAGATTGCCCTCATCAATGACAAAAAGACGTCTGAATTGGAGGAAGTCTTCAAGAAAATCAAGGAACAGCAGATAGAATTAGAAAATATGGAAACAGACAAATATAAATGGAAACAGAACCAAATGGACATGGAGGAGAAGATGGAGGGTGAGCACAACAAACAGAAAGAGGTAGAAAGAAAGAGAATGGAGAAAATACCAAAACAGAGACAAGAAGATGAGAAGAAGAAGGAGATGGAGAGAGAAGAAGAAGAGGAGAGACGCAAACAGAAGCACATAGAGATGGAAGAGGAAGAAAGAGAGAGGGAGAAAGAGAGACAGAGAGAGATCAAAAGGAAGAGAATGGAGAAGAGACAGAAAATTATGGAAAGAGAAGAAGAGAGACAGAGAGAGATTGAAAGAGAGATTGAAGAACAAAGATGTAAACAGAAGCAAATAGAGATGGAAGAGGTAGAACGAGAAAGGGAGAAAGAGAGACAGAGAGAGATCAAAAGGAAGAGAATGGAGAAGAGACAGAAAATTATGGAAAGAGAAGAAGAGAGACAGAGAGAGATTGAAAGAGAGATTGAAGAAGAAAGATGTAAACAGAAGCAAATAGAGATGGAAGAGCTAGAACGAGAAAGGGAGAAAGAGAGACAGAGAGAGATCAAAAGGAAGAGAATGGAAAAGAGACAAAAACATATGGAAAGAGAAGAAGAGAGACAGAGAGAGATTGAAAGAGAGCATTGAAGAAGAAAGATGTAAACAGAAGCAAATAGAGATGGAAGAGGAAGAACGAGAGAGGGAGAAAGGGAGACAGAAAGAGATTGAAAGAGAGAATGAAAAGAACTAAAACAGAAGCAAAAAGAGAAGAAGAGGAAGAAGAGATTGAAAGAGGAGAAGAAGAAAGATGTAAACAGAGCAAAGAGATGGAAGAGGAAGAAAAGAGAAGGGAGAAGAGACAGAAAAATTGAATGGAAAGATTTGAACAGAAGCAAAAGAGATGGAAAGAGATTGAAAGAGAGAAAGATGAAGAAATCAAAGGAAAGAGAATGGAAAGAGAAGAAAAACATGGAAAGAGAAGTGAGACAGAAAGAGATTGAAAGAGAGAATGAAGAAGAACTATTTAAAAGAAAGAAATAGAGATGGAAAAAGAAAGAGAAGAAGAGAGACAGAAAGAGATTGAAAGAGAGAATGAAGAACAACTATTTAAACAGAAGCAAATAGAGATGGAAGAGGAAGAACGAGAAGAAAGAGAGACAGAGAGCGATCAAAGAAAAGAGACAGATGGAGAGAGAGAAAGAAAACGACAACAACAAGAGGAGAGAAAGATAATGTTTGAGAGAGATCAAGAAGAAGAAAATATATGGAAACAGAAGCAAATTGACATGGAGAAGGAGGGAAGAGAGGGGAAAACAAGAGACAGAGAGATAGAAGAGATAGAAGAGATACACAGACGACAACAACAAGAGGAGAGACAGAAACAAAAGGAGAAGGAGAAAGAAAGGGAGAAAGACAATGAGAATCAGAGAGAGATGGAATTAAAAGATCAGCAACAGAAAGAGATGGAGAAAGAAAAGATGATTATGAGAGAAAGGGAGGAAGCAGGAAGAAGAAAGGAGGGGCAGAAAAATATTTTGGGGAAATTGAGGGACAGAATGAACTGGAGATAGAACAGGAGAGAGAGATGGAAGAAAAGCAGGAAGTGATTAAGGAAGCAGAGGAAGAGTACAGGGAAAGAGAAGAGAGAGGAAAGGAAGTAAGCATGAAGAAACATGTAGTAGTTAATGTTAAAGCAAAAGCACGGGAAGTCTTCAATAGGCGTAAAGAGAGGAGGTTAGAAGTGTTGAAGGGGGAAAGAGAACACATAGAAAGAGGACAACAAATCAGGAGGGAGAAGGAGGAAAGACGGCTGGAGATGGAAAGAAAACAGGAGAGGGCAAGACAACAAGAGGAGCAGGATAGAAAACAAGAGATTGAAATTGCTAGACAGAAAGAAATGTTGAGACTAAGAGAGGAGGAGAGGCAGAGAGAGGAGGAGAGAGAGGAGCAGAGAAAGAAAGCCATTAAATGCCATTTATCTTTAATCAGAGAGAGAGAAAATATAATAGAGGCAAAAAAAAAGAAAGGAGATGGTGGAAGAGGAAAGAAGGGAGATCCTTGAGTACAAGAGGGGTGAGTTAGAGGAGGAGGAGAAGGAAGATGACAAGGAGGACATTCTCCCACCTGATAAAAGTATCAGAAGGAGAGCTGTGGGCTGGGTGAATAAAACATGGGAGAAGAGGAACCTCAGAAAGATAGAGAGAACGTATCAGAGAGAGGCTGAGGAGGGCCATAAGATCGTCCACATAGGTAAGACCTGTTTTCCTCTACTTATGACATCATCCTCTTTAGTCTCCTCTACACACATAAGTTCCACACCAGTCATCATGTTGCATCATTGTTTCAATATAAAACTACTGTCCAAAGAATATGTTAGCTGACATGGCTCATTGAGTGACTGACTGACATAACAAGAAAAATACTGCTGATAACAACCACGTTTTTAAATGGTACCTTGTGTCATCTACTAGTCTAACTCTCAAGACTAAGTAAAGAACCAGAAAGAGTTCTAAAAACACACACAAAAACGTGTTTTGGGGGATCCGGGGCTACTAGTGGCCATGGGGCCCTAAGCGATCACATATGCCCTGGCACTATACAAAGAATAGGTGCCATTCTGGACTCATGTTCAACTTAGGGCCAGGACAATTCGGGATGGGAATTATTGCACTTTATTGACACATTCCATGCCTTGCTCAACTGAAAAGAGTAAAGAATCATTGAGATCCAATTGTGTTTTCTATTCTTCATTCCCTGTGTCCATTACATTTAAGTTGATACCAGATCCACTAAGTTGAATGTAAACTCTACTTCTTCTCCCCTCCCAGCCATCCCTGGACACACAAGGCTAACATCCACCATGACCCGGGCAGAGAGAGAGAGGGAGAAGAGGAAGGAGCTGCTGAAGGCTGAGGAGAGAAGGAAGAAGATGGAGGATTTCAATAAGCAGTGGAGAGAGCGGTCCCTGCTTAAAAAACACACGCATCAACAACTGAAGGAGGAGAGGGAGAGGATGAAGGAAAACTACCTGGATCAGATGAATCTGGAGGCTGATGCTCAAATCAACACCCGGTGTCTAACCACCCAACACAGCCACGATTACAACCACGGTCAGGAGTTGCCCTGGTGGGCCACAGGCCAACAAGTAAGCCAAGAGCCCACTGGATCTGCTGATGGCCACCAGGAAAGGCCAAGGAGGCAACAGGCATGGGCAGACAACCAGGAGGGGAGTTCAGAGAACCAGCAGGAGGGGCCAGAGAACCATCAGGGGGCCAGACAGCCAGCAGCTAGAAGCTCCAGAAGAGGCTGAAACATCAGAGCCAATCTCCAACACAAAGACAAAGAAAAAGCCAAGCATCTGGAAGAAAATTAGGATGGGGTAAAGAATGTTTAAACATCTATTCATGTTTTACACTGTTAATATACATGTCATCACTTTAAAAAGTGACATTATCCAAATGTGAGGGTTTAGTGTACATGCAACACACATGTAAATATATAGATACTTACCTGTCTCTGTGATGTCTTACAGCATTCCTGACGTGCTGTCTGCCTAGAGCTGGAACTCAATGAAGCCACAGTTCCACTGAGGTTACGTTGGTAATTAAAAGTGTCGCCCAATAATTCCTCCTCCTCTTTAAGTCATCGAGCCACATTTCCTCCTCAAAACATTATAGTCTCCTCAAGCCAGCAAGTATCCTCTTTATCAGGCAACAAACCATCGAAGGTCAGTGACCCTCCTCCCAAGAACAGAGACTCTCATCTGTATCCTAGTTAAATTCATCTCTGCTTACCACCTCTACAGTCCTAGAAAATATCCCAAAAATGGAAATGGTTTCAACAGAAGTCCTCCCCTCAGACCAGTGGCTCCACAGACCAGAGTTTCTCATCTTTATTCAAGTTGAATGCAACTCTGATCATTTCCACCACCTCTCCTGTTAAGGGAGGTGCTGAAAAGGAGGTCTGGGAGGAGGTCTGCAGGTAGCCTGGACCGGACCGGTAGCAGCTAAGTTGCTGGCTCCATCCCCGGGCAGAGCTGCTCAAGTCAGGCCAGTGATGTTTGATGATGTCATCTTTGTTAGCAATGTTTTACTCTTTAATAAAAGCATTTAGTAAAAAAGCAATATTGTTGTTACGGTGTGGATTGTTTTGTTATTTATTAGAATTGAAACATGCAGTAGTCATGGTAGATGTTAGACTTTCAATGAGACACCTAACATTCCATCAGTTTGATACAATGTGTGACATGTTATATTAGAGAGGAGTCCTCTATACACATCTATTTTAGACCATAGGAGAAATATCAGATTGAAATAGCTTCTCTAAGAGTCTGAGGAGAGAGCAACAGTAGACGCATCGTTAGCTCTCCCACCTCCAGTTCAGTACTCGGGTCATTCCACCAATTGAGTACCTTTTGGGGAGTGTAACTTTATATTTCACCTAATTCTAATATTCTGTCATAAAGAGCACATGTTCAACTTAATAAAACACATGTTTTCCCATCTCAACAGTAACAAATACATACTATAGCAAGTGCCTATTAAGGGCCAAATAAAGTGACAGGGTTGACTGTAACAGAGTTGACTATTTCATCTAGAATCAACCATAGATCCCCATGTGACAGGGGGAATGGAATGCAAGCTTACCAAACACATGTAAATAGTTTAAACATTTCTAGACTGTCTATCTATAGGTAACAGGGTTGGTGTGTTATAATTCACCCACCCAGTGGTGATTGCAGCATGTACATCTTGGTGGGGAAAACAAATGTGGTTTCTACTGACACTTGAGATGTACAAACTATGGCACAAGGGGACAACGAGTGGACTATAGGATATCGGTAATTTAGATTAAGACAATGAGAGACCTAGGATGAACGTCGTCAATATAACTATGTGTTCAGCACTTTTGAAATGTGCAGCGACAGAATTTTGAACATGGGCCATTCTTACAGTATTCTCCCTGTACACCAAGTCATAACTGCATATAAGCAGACAATGAAAGCTCTTACAATATTTGATGATTACATTTCTCTAAAACAGGCTATAGTCTACATGTGCACCACCAAGTCAGAGCAGTAGGCTAAGTTATGAGAGGGGAAAGGGACAACATTATTAGGGTGAGGCACATGGGCTACTAACAGCTTACTACACAACATACACTTAGTATTACTTTCTTATCTACAGTATACACATCTCCCTGGCATATTACATCATTTATAGAGCAGCAGTCAATACATTGTTGGACTCACCTTGTTGTGTTGTGCTCACTTGAACAGGAAGGTGTAGCGGCGGTTTGGCATCAAAGTCTGTCATTCTCTGGATTTATGGTTCTTTCAAGACAACTGGGAACTCGGAAAAAACAAGGTTGAATCATGACGTCAGAATTGGAGACAACGAACGACATCTGCCTCTGATTGAGAACCATTCCAGGCCAAACACATAAATATTTCATAGAAAAAATAACATAGACTACCCACCCCAACTCACGCCCTGACCAAACTAACACAAAGACATAATAAAGGAACTAAGGTCAGAACATGACACTCCCTGGCATATTACATCATTTATAGAGAAGCTTCCAACCACTCAGGAGTCATGCTGAATAACAGGCTAGTGATGACTGCTAGCTTGGTAGCTATGATTTTGAAAATACATTACCAACCCCTACGCTCCGTATTTCTCGCTGGCTGCCCCACCACCACAGAAAGCACTAAGCTGGGCTGAAACACCTGCATTTATGAGCTGCCTTCCTCAAGAAAGCAAAAAAGAGAAGGTATGCAGCTTTATTAACTCAATGATTTTTTAAAAGTAGACATTGTTTGCAAACTGATATGTGACACTTATTAATGCCAAAATAACATGCAAAACAGGCAACATATATATATATATTGTTGTTAAACACATGGGGCTCAAAACGGGTGTGGCTCCGCCCCACCTGCCCTAAATGACGGCTCGCCACTGACAACACTATAATCAAAGATGATTCTATGATGAATACATTATTATTAAAAGATGAGCTCAACGTTTTTATTGGTGGATCAAAATTGAATGATTTAATCATACAGTGTTTTACAGTGGTGAAGTTAGCTTTATATTAAAGATTCAGACTTTGCTCTTCAAACCTCTTCAACGGAACATGCAAGGTTGACTAGGCTACCGGGGGCGGCAGGTATCCTAGTGGTTAGAGTGTTGGGTCAGTAACCAGCAGGTATCCTAGTGGTTAGAGTGTTGGGTCAGTAACCAGCAGGTATCCTAGTGGTTAGAGTGTTGGGTCAGTAACCAGCAGGTATCCTAGTGGTTAGAGTGTTGGGTCAGTAACCGAAAGGTTGCTAGATAGAATCCCCGAGCTGACAAGGTAAAAATCTGTCATTCTTCCCCTGAACACGGCAGTTAACCTACTGTTCCTAGCTAGTTGATGTAAATAAGAATTTGTTCTTAACTGAATTGCCTAGTTCAATGAAGGTTAAATATAAAATATATATATATTAATGTAATATTCTAAATCAGCTGATGATAGTGAATAAGTTAAACCCCTTGTTTTTACCATTCGGTGTCATATTCACTTTTTGGAGGTGAAATGTAGCTAAAAATGTGCCATCCTCTGCTCAGAGGGTTAAGGAACCGTCTTAAAACTGCATCGCATACAATTGCCTGTAAATGAAAAATATCAATACCTTCACAACGACATGACATAGAGATCTCAAACAAATTTGACACTGTTAAGAGACCTCTTTTCTGGAATGCAATTAGTTACATTATTTTAAACTTCTATAAAATCTACTAAAAGTAAAACAAGTTACTTTACATAAAAATACTTTTAAAAAACAATATCTTCCACCCCATTAGACTTTCATGAAAACAACCAACCAAACATACCTACCACATTGGTTCAGGGACGTCATGCCTCCAATCAACAGTAATTTGTGTTGTATTTGTTGACTTTGGATACTTTTTTACAAACATTAATTAAATTTGCATGAATAATACTTTAAAATGTCAATAGATTCCACCCCATGTGACATTCATGAGTTAAACTAACTGTGATTGGTTCAGAGACCTCATCCCTGTAATCAATAGCAATTGCTTTTGTATTTCTAGACTTTGGTGATATTCTACCAACTTAAATTGACTTTACAGTAAAGATACTTTCTTAAAACGTCAATAGCTTCCACCCCATATTACTTTAATGAATACAAACAACTGTCATTGGTTCAGGAACCACATCCCACTAATAAATATAAATAACTTTTTGTATTTTTTTTAAAACTCTTTTATATTTTTAATGAATTTGAATGGACTTTACCTGAAAAATGCTTCCCTAAAACTTCAGTAGGTTCTTCCCTAAAACTTCAGTAGGTTCCACTTTTATGAATACAACAAACTGATATTGGTTCACAGACCTCTTCCCTCCAATCCACGGTAATTACGTTTGGACTTTTGGACATTACAAATGAAGTCAAATTGAAAACATTATTGGTGTTGTTGAATTAGGTTTTCATAATAGCAAGCTAGGACTGATGGTTTGGTTATCTAAACTAGCAAGTATGTTTGTTTGGTTACCAAGGCAACTACTGTAGCTATCTAGTAAACTTGCTAGCTACTTGAACACATTTCTACCGACAAATGTGTTAAATTATAGCCATGGTATAAAAGGGATAATCAACTCAGGGCTTTATGGTTCTCTGGAAAATAATGCAAGTCCATGGAAGGTCAGTTCCACAGTGTTCATTATTTACCATAGAACTCATAGTCCCTCGTTGATTATCCCTTACATCACTTTATGAGCTGGATTTGCCTTTCTTTGCAACAGTGGAAGCTCATAATAATGTTTGGAATCTTTGATGTGGTTGATACCACTCCATTGACTTCATTCCAGACATGATTATGAGTTGTCTTCCCCTCAGCAGCCTCCACTGCTTTGCAATTAGCTAGTTTGTTTTCCGTTGTTAGCATTTAGCTAACAGCATCTATGTGAATTTGCTATCAGTTTGTGCTAATTTGTTAGCATTCTGGAAATAGAGGGCAATAGGTTTTTCTTGTGTTTTTAGCACCCACTCATGTGCTATGCCAGTAATACTGTAAATCCCGGTATGAGAGAAGGATGGTATGACAATATGAACATCTGGATACCGCCCAACCCTAATCACCACAACTACCACACCTACCTACCACAACTACCACACCTACTTATCCCAACTACCACACCTACTTATCCCAACTACCACATCTACCTACCACAACTACCACCCCTATGTACCACAACCACCACACCAACCTACTAAAACTAACACACCTACCATCACCACAACTACAAAACCTACCATCACCACACCTACCAAACCTACCCACCACAACTACCCTATCTACCATCAACACACCTACAATCCACCAACACCACAACATCACATCTACTATCATCAAACTTACCACACCTACCAAACCTACCCAAACTACCACACCTATAATCACCACACCTACCATACCTACCTTCACCAAACCATCGATCACCACACCTATCACACCTACCATAACCACAGCTACCTCATGTACCATCACCACACCCACCAAACCTACCTACCTACCACAACTACCATACCATACCTACCTACCACAACTATCACACCTACCATCACCATACCTACCATTACACCTACCATCACCACACCTACCATCATACATACCATCACCACAAAAACCATACCATAATTACTTCACCACACCTACCATCAGACCTACCATCATCACATCTACCATAACCACACCTACCGTCACCACACCTACCATCACTACACTTACCATCATCACATCTACCATAACCACACCTACCATACCTACCTTCACAACACCTACCATCACCATACCTACAACCACTCCACTTACCATTTCACCAACCATCCCCACACCTATCATACCTACCATCCCTAACATCACCACACCTACCATCCCTACCACCACCACATCTACCATTGTAAATGTGGATAGGTATGCTGCTTCATTCAATGATGACGGTATTGTAGAAGGTAGATACAGGAGTAGCCTATAGTCCACAATAATAACGTCATTGAATGTACTATAGTATCATTTATTGAATTGATGAATGAAATTGTAAATAGGCTCCTTCATTCAGTGAATACTGGATGTCTTTCTATCTCTGGGAGTATGGTAATGAAGGCTTTTCAGCTGTTGAACTATGGCAATGTCCAACAAATGTCTAAATCTTTCTTTCTTTTAGTCAACAAGTGATGAGCCAGAGCAACCAATCAACGTCACTGCAGCTGTTCTACCCACCACCCCCACTGCTCTTCCTCCACCACCAACCTCATCCTCTTCTCCTGTTCAACTCATTTGTCGCCCCACTAGAAAGGACTGTACATACAGTTGAAGTCGGAAGTTCACATACACTTAGGTTGGAGTCATTAAAACTCATTTTTAGGAGCAATGAAGAGCTAATCTACCAGCCCTGGTTAGAGCAATGAAGAGCTAATCTACCAGCCCTGGTTAGAGTAATGAAGAGCTAATCTACCAGCCCTGTTTAGAACAATGAAGAGCTAATCTGCCAGCCCTGGTTAGAGCAATGAAGAGCTAATCTACCAGCCCTGGTTAGAGCAATGAAGAGTAATCTACCAGCCCTGGTTAGAGCAATGAAGCTAATCTACCAGCCCTGGTTAGAGCAATGAAGCTAATCTACCAGCCCTGGTTAGAGCAATGAAGAGCTAATCTACCAGCCCTGTTTAGGAGCAATGAAGAGCTAATCTACCAGCCCTGTTTAGGAGCAATGAAGAGCTAATCTACCAGCCCTGGTTAGAGCAATGAAGAGCTAATCTACCAGCCCTGGTTAGAGCAATGAAGAGCTAATCTACCAGCCCTGTTTAGGAGCAATGAAGAGCTAATCTACCAGCCCTGGTTAGGAGCAATGAAGAGCTAATCTACCAGCCCTGTTTAGAGCAATGAAGAGCTAATCTACCAGCCCTGGTTAGAGCAATGAAGAGCTAATCTACCAGGGATGGACCATATAACCAGACAGTACTGTAAGTGTGATAGGACCAGGGATTGACCATATAACCAGACAGTACTCTACGTGTGATAGGAGTAGGGATTGACCATATAACCGGACAGTACTCTAAGTGTGATAGGACCAGGGATGGACCATATAACCAGACAGTACTCTAAGTGTGACAGGACCAGGGATTGACCATATAACTGGACAGTACTCTAAGTGTGATAGGACCAGGGATTGACCATATAACCAGACAGTACTGTAAGTGTGACAGGACCAGGGATTGACCATATAACTGGACAGTACTCTAAGTGTGACAGGACCAGGGATTGACCATATAACTGGACAGTACTCTAAGTGTGATAGGACCAGGGATTGACCATATAACCGGACAGTACTCTAAGTGTGATAGGACCAGGTATTGACCATATAACCAGACAGTACTCTAAGTGTGACAGGACCAGGGATTGACCATATAACCGGACAGTACTCTAAGTGTGATAGGACCAGGGATTGACCATATAACCGGACAGTACTCTAAGTGTGATAGGACCAGGGATTGACCATATAACCGGACAGTACTCTAAGTGTGATAGGACCAGGGATTGACCATATAACTGGACAGTACTCTAAGTGTGATAGGACCAGGGATTGACCATATAACCGGACAGTACTCTAAGTGTGATAGGACCAGGGATTGACCATATAACCGGACAGTACTCTAAGTGTGATAGGACCAGGGATTGACCATATAACCAGACACTGCTCAGTACATTTGTTAGCTCATTACATTCTGATGCTGCACTATACATTGTAGAATAATCAGCATACATGACCACTCTTGATTTGTTCATTACTGAAGGTAAATCATGAGTAAAGATTGAGTAGAGAAGTGGTCCTCAGTGGTACTGTGGCTTCGTCGAGTTCCAGCTCTCAACAGACAGCAGGAATGCTATATAACATATATATAACATTGTAAAACACTTCCGGGTTGGAGCGAGCGGTCGCATCTGCACTCGGTCCGCAGGTAGTATTACATTTCATTACATTTCATTATAGTACAACGGTTTGATTTGTCTAATCTTAGCAATTTTTCTTCTTAGCTAGCTACATAGCCGTCTTTGTATCATAGATAATTGCGTAATTATCGTATTTCGTCGTCCTGACGCAGTCTACACCGCCCTGCAGCTAGCTAGCTAGCTAACGTCTACCGTTAGCTAGTCCACCGTCTACCGATTAGCAGCACAACTTACACTCAACTGAACGACTTGATTAGTGTAGTGTTAGCTAGCTACATAGTTGTCTTTGCTGTCTTCGTATCCAAGATAATTGTGTAGTTTAGAGTGTGTAGTTTTAGAGTGATTATCTTAATTTACCGAGGTTAGCTAGCCAGCTATTCGTCGTCCTTAACGTAACAGAACTTCCGCACTCAACAATCCGGTCGCATTTCGCTTCGCTCCACAGGTAGTATCACATTTTTCATTTCATTACAGTACAACGGCTTGATTTGTTTGATCGTAGCTAGCTACATAGCTAGCTACATAGCCGTCTTTGTATCAAAGATAATTGTGTAGTCTTGAGCGATTTCCTAGGTTAGCTAGCCAGCTATTGTCGTTCTTTTAACGCAACGTAACGTAAATCAACACTGCTAGCTAGCCAGCTAGCCCCGAATAGCAGCACAGTAGCACAGTAGAAACCATTACACTCAACGGAACGACTTGATTAGTGTAGTGTCAACAACGCAGACACTGCCAGCTAGCCTACATAGTCAACAACGCAGCCTCTGCCAGCTAGCCTACTTCAGCAGTACTGTATCATTTTAATCATTTTAGTCAATAAGATTCTTGCTACGTAAGCTTAACTTTCTGAACACTCGAGACGTGTAGTCCACTTGTCATTCAATCTCCTTTGCATTAGCGTAGCCTCTTGTGTAGCCTGTCAACTATGTGTCTGTCTATCCCTGTTCTCTCCTCTCTGCACAGACCATACAAACGCTCCACACCGCGTGGCCGCGGCCACCTAATCTGGTGGTCCCAGCGCGCACGACCCACGTGGAGTTCCAGGTCTCCGGTAGCCTCTGGAACTGCCGATCTGCGGCCAACAAGGCAGAGTTCATCTCAGCCTATGCCTCCCTCCAGTCCCTCGACTTCTTGGCACTGACGGAAACATGGGTCACCACAGACAACACTGCTACTCCTACTGCTCTCTCTTCGTCTGCCCACGTGTTCTCGCACACCCCGAGAGCTTCTGGTCAGCGGGGTGGTGGCACCGGGATCCTCATCTCTCCCAAGTGGTCATTCTCTCTTTCTCCCCTTACCCATCTGTCTATCGCCTCCTTTGAATTCCATGCTGTCACAGTTACCAGCCCTTTCAAGCTTAACATCCTTATCATTTATCGCCCTCCAGGTTCCCTCGGAGAGTTCATCAATGAGCTTGATGCCTTGATAAGCTCCTTTCCTGAGGACGGCTCACCTCTCACAGTTCTGGGCGACTTTAACCTCCCCACGTCTACCTTTGACTCATTCCTCTCTGCCTCCTTCTTTCCACTCCTCTCCTCTTTTGACCTCACCCTCTCACCTTCCCCCCTACTCACAAGGCAGGAAATACGCTCGACCTCATCTTTACTAGATGCTGTTCTTCCACTAACCTCATTGCAACTCCCCTCCAAGTCTCCGACCACTACCTTGTATCCTTCTCCCTCTCGCTCTCATCCAACACTTCCCACACTGCCCCTACTCGGATGGTATCGCGCCGTCCCAACCTTCGCTCTCTCTCCCCGCTACTCTCTCCTCTTCCATCCTATCATCTCTTCCCTCTGCTCAAACCTTCTCCAACCTATCTCCTGATTCTGCCTCCTCAACCCTCCTCTCCTCCCTTTCTGCATCCTTTGACTCTCTATGTCCCCTATCCTCCAGGCCGGCTCGGTCCTCCCCTCCCGCTCCGTGGCTTAACGACTCATTGCGAGCTCACAGAACAGGGCTCCGGGCAGCCGAGCGGAAATGGAGGAAAACTCCGCCTCCCTGCGGACCTGACATCCTTTCACTCCCTCCTCTCTACATTTTCCTCTTCTCTCTCTGCTGCTAAAGCCACTTTCTACCACTCTAAATTCCAAGCATCTGCCTCTAACCCTAGGAAGCTCTTTGCAACCTTCTCCTCCCTCCTGAATCCTCCCCCCTCCTCCCCTCTCTGCAGATGACTTCGTCAACCATTTTGAAAAGAAGGTCGACGACATCCGATCCTCACACTGCCCTACCCTGTGCTCTGACCTCTTTCTCCCCCCTCTCTCCAGATGAAATCTCGCGTCTTGTGACGGCCGGCCGCCCAACAACCTGCCCGCTTGACCCTATCCCCTCCTCTCTTCTCCAGACCATTTCCGGAGACCTTCTCCCCTACCTCACCTCGCTCATCAACTCATCCCTGACCGCTGGCTACGTCCCTTCCGTCTTCAAGAGAGCGAGAGTTGCACCCCTTCTGAAAAAACCTACACTCGATCCCTCCGATGTCAACAACTACAGACCAGTATCCCTTCTTTCTTTTCTCTCCAAAACTCTTGAACGTGCCGTCCTTGGCCAGCTCTCCCGCTATCTCTCTCAGAATGACCTTCTTGATCCAAATCAGTCAGGTTTCAAGACTAGTCATTCAACTGAGACTGCTCTTCTCTGTATCACGGAGGCGCTCCGCACTGCTAAAGCTAACTCTCTCTCCTCTGCTCTCATCCTTCTAGACCTATCGGCTGCCTTCGATACTGTGAACCATCAGATCCTCCTCTCCACCCTCTCCGAGTTGGGCATCTCCGGCGCGGCCCACGCTTGGATTGCGTCCTACCTGACAGGTCGCTCCTACCAGGTGGCGTGGCGAGAATCCGTCTCCACACCACGTGCTCTCACCACTGGTGTCCCCCAGGGCTCTGTTCTAGGCCCTCTCCTATTCTCGCTATACACCAAGTCACTTGGCTCTGTCATAACCTCACATGGTCTCTCCTATCATTGCTATGCAGACGACACACAATTAATCTTCTCCTTTCCCCCTTCTGATGATCAGGTGGCGAATCGCATCTCTGCATGTCTGGCAGACATATCAGTGTGGATGACGGATCACCACCTCAAGCTGAACCTCGGCAAGACGGAGCTGCTCTTCCTCCCGGGGAAGGACTGCCCGTTCCATGATCTCGCCATCACGGTTGACAACTCCATTGTGTCCTCCTCCCAGAGCGCTAAGAACCTTGGCGTGATCCTGGACAACACCCTGTCGTTCTCAACTAACATCAAGGCGGTGGCCCGTTCCTGTAGGTTCATGCTCTACAACATCCGCAGAGTACGACCCTGCCTCACACAGGAAGCGGCGCAGGTCCTAATCCAAGCACTCGTCATCTCCCGTCTGGATTACTGCAACTCGCTGTTGGCTGGGCTCCCTGCCTGTGCCATTAAACCCCTACAACTCATCCAGAACGCCGCAGCCCGTCTGGTGTTCAACCTTCCCAAG
The DNA here is from genome assembly GCF_034236695.1 of Oncorhynchus nerka. NCBI lineage: Eukaryota > Metazoa > Chordata > Actinopteri > Salmoniformes > Salmonidae > Oncorhynchus > Oncorhynchus nerka. The sequence goes on from NW_027038972.1 coordinate 16,486, forward strand.
TTCTCTCACGTCACCCCGCTCCTCCGCTCTCTCCACTGGCTTCCAGTTGAAGCTCGCATCCGCTACAAGACCATGGTGCTTGCCTACGGAGCTGTGAGGGGAACGGCACCTCAGTACCTCCAGGCTCTGATCAGGCCCTACACCCAAACAAGGGCACTGCGTTCATCCACCTCTGGCCTGCTCGCCTCCCTACCACTGAGGAAGTACAGTTCCCGCTCAGCCCAGTCAAAACTGTTCGCTGCTCTGGCCCCCAATGGTGGAACAAACTCCCTCACGACGCCAGGACAGCGGAGTCAATCACCACCTTCCGGAGACACCTGAAACCCCACCTCTTTAAGGAATACCTAGGATAGGATAAAGTAATCCCTCTCACCCCCTTAAAAGATTTAGATGCACTACTGTTCCACTGGATGTCATAAGGTGAATGCACCAATTTGTAAGTCGCTCTGGATAAGAGCGTCTGCTAAATGACTTAAATGTAAATGTAAAAATACATTTTTAAACATTCTTTACCCCATCTTAAATCTCTTGCTTGTTTTTTTTAGGTACTGTTCCTTCATCCTCTCCCTCTCCTCTTTAAGTTTCTGATGAGTCCGTTTATTAAGCAGGGACTGCTCTCTCCACTGCAATCCTCCATCTTATTCCTTCTCTCCTCTGTCTTCAGGAGCTCCTTCCTCTCTCTCTCTGCCCGGGTCATGGTTAGCCTTATGGGTCCAGGGATGACTGGAAGGGGAGAAGAAGTAGAGTTCTCATTCAACTTAGTGGATCTGGTATCAATTTAAATGTAATGGACACAGGGAATTAGGAATAGAAAACCCAGTTGGATCTCAATGATTATTTACTTTTCCCCCCCTTCTTTTTACAATTGAGCAAGACATGGAATTTGTCAATAAAGTGCAATAAGTCCCTTCCCGAATTGACCTGACCCAAAATTTAACATGAGTCTCAAATGGCACCTATTCTTTGTATAGTGCCAGGGCCGGCCCTAGGCATATGCGATAGCTTAGGGCTTCGTGGCAACTTGGGGCCCCCTGACCCCCCCCCCCCAAAAAAACTTTTGTGGTGGAATTACAGACCTGGCACGCAAGGCACACAGGGCACGTGCCCAGGGGCCTTGACCTGCAGTGGGCTTCCATTGATCTTGTTAGTCACTCTCATTCAGATAGCATCTTAGCGTCATGGCAAAATGTGTAAAATGACACGCTACCCAAACCGGACACAATGCGTGCGCGAGCATTGCAAAATAAATGTACACATACATGTTATTCAATCATTGCATCCACACTGTTCGCATGTGCGTTTCCAAGCACGAAAATAGAAGTTGCTTCTATTTGTTACCGTGAACGCGATGCAAGTCCTGCCTCTCCCATCTCCTCATTGGTTATACCCACGTGGGTGATTGAAAGATGAACTGAAGTCGGTCGGTTGTGGTAATACACCTTATTATGAAAGTTACATGCCAATCGCCATATAAAGTCCAAAGAAGAAACGATTCAGTTGACCATTATATGTAGGGATTCATTTTCAGAGAAGAGGCCCATTTCAGGTAAAATAACAACTCAACGTTTATATCCCTGGACAAATTAGCTAGCAACTGCAAGTTAGCTAGCTAATTTGCCAAAAATGTTTAATAGTTTTCGACCTGTCCCCAAATGAATATAATTGGTTCAGTTTGTTTTGATATTTCAACCTGCGTGTCGTGATTGCGTTTGGTGTGGGTGGACAAAATCAATTTGCGCATGCGGACACGTTTCGGAATGGTGTCAGATTCAAACTGCCAACATTTTCTGTCAACCCCATGGCAAAATGTGTATAATTGAAGGAAATTAGGTTTAAAACAGATAATTCTTCTCTCCACCCCATGGGAAAATGTGTATAATTGAAGGAAATTAGGTTTAAAACAGATAATTCTTCTCTCCACCCCATGGGAAAATGTGTAGAATTGAAGGAAATTAGGTTTAAAACAGCTAATTCTTCTCTCCACCCCTTGTTTGAAGGAAATTAGGTTTAAAACAGCTAATTCTTCTCTCCACATGGGAAAATGTTGCAGCAAACTTGTTTAAAACGCAACATGTTCCCGTTGCAAAGTGTAGATTTGGAGGAAATGAAGTCAAAAACCTGAACAAAATGTTTCTTAGCGCCTCAAAAGGCTATGATGCACTACTTTAGACCAGGGTCATTGAGATCCAGTTGAGGTTTTCATTCTAAATTCCCTGTGTACATTACATTTAAGTTGATACCAGATCAGCTTGACCATTTTGGACAGTAGTTTTATATTGAAACAATGATGCAACATGATGACTGGTGTGGAACTTATGTGTGTAGAGGAGACTACAGAGGATGATGTCATAAGTAGAGGGAAAACAGGTCTTACCCTATGTGGACGATCTTATAGCCCTCCTCAGCCTCTCTCTGATACGTTCTCTCTATCTTTCTGAGGTTCCTCTTCTCCCACTTCTTGTTTACCCAGCCCACAGCTCTCCTTCGGATACTTTTATCAGGTGGGAGAATGTCCTCCTTGTCATCGTCCTTCTCCTCCTCCTCTTCAGTGTCCTCTAACTCACCCCTCTTCTCAAGGATCTCCCTTCTTTCCTCTTCTGCCATCTCATCTCTTTTCGTTGCCTCTATTATCTTCTCTCTCTCTCTGATTGAAGCAAAATGAAATTCCCAATGCAATTTGTGTGATATTACAACAATGGTTGTCTCTGATGTTTATGCTTGTAGAAATGACTCCTACAAATGATGCTTCACTAATGCAACTATTTACAACCTGCACAGATACAGTTATCAACAACAACAACAGTAATGACGTTAATAAGGAAGTGGATATTCAACCGGCAGAAGAAAGGCATAGGGGTTGAGATAAATGAAGGTTAGGTTCAGGACCTAGGGTTGGGTTAAGGTAAAGGTTAGGTATAGTTTCAGTGAGGTTAAGGTAAGGGTTAAGGAAAGGAATAAAAGTTAACATTGGGTTAGCATACTGCTGTCAGCCACTATTCATTTTCAGCTGGGTAAATGTTATGCAGGTGAGTGAGGACCCAAAAGCGATTTAACAGAAACAGAGTCTTTTAATGTCCAAACAGGGAAAACATAAATCCTCAATCTTTACAGGAGATGTCCAAACAGGAAAACATAAATCCTCTATCTTTACAGGAGAGTCCCCTTCTAGTAGTAGAGGAGAATAGCAGGGCTAGCGGCAACAGACTGCTGGTCCCTCCGGGTAGGCACGGGCCGTAGAGGACAGAGACACCTGCTCACACGCAGCATCTGATGAAGAGGCAGATTACGACAGGACGGGACAAGGGCAAAGCAAACAAGAATCCGACAAGGACAGAAGCAGAAACAGAGAGAAATAGAGACTTAATCAGAGGGCAAAAGAGGAGACAGGTGTGAGAGAGTAAACGAGGTCGTTAGGAGAATGGGGAACAGCTGGGAGCAGGAACGGAACGATAGAGAGAGAGAGATAGTAACCTAATACGACCAGCAGGGGAAACGAAGAGAAGAGAAAGCACAGGGACAAGACATAACATGACAGTACCCCCACTCACCGAGCGCCTCCTGGCGCACTCGAGGAGAAACCTGGCGGCAACGGAGGAAATCATCGATCAGCGAACGGTCCAGCACGTCCCGAGATGGAACCCAACTCCTTTCCTCAGGACCGTAACCCTCCCAATCCACTAGGTACTGATGACCACGGCCCCGAGGACGCATGTCCATAATCTTCCGGACCCTGTAGATAGGTGCGCCCTCGACAAGGACGGGGGGGACGAACGGGGCGCGAAGAAAAGGCTTGACACAGGAGACATGGAAGACCCGGGTGGGCCGCGGCGAAGATGTCGCGGAAGAAGAAGTCGCACTGCGACAGGATTAACGACCTGAGAAATACGGACGGACCAATGAACCGCGGGGTCAACTTGCGAGAAGCTGTCATAAGGGGAAGGTTACGAGTGGAGAGCCATACTCTCTGACCGCGACAATACCTAGGACTCTTAGTCCTACGTTTATTAGCGGCTCTCACAGTCTGCCCTATAACGGCAAAGTGCGGCTCTCCAGTCTGCGTTGGACCCTAGGGGACGCTAACGGCAAAGTGCAGACCTGACCGAGGCTCTCAGGTGCGCTCAGACGAAGGAAGCGAGTTGTGGGATTCTGCCCAGGGAGCTGTTCTGCCCAAGACGCAGGGTTTCGAAAGGAAAGACTGCGTAAGATGCGACCAATCGTCTGATTGGCCCGTTCTGCTTGACCGTTAGACTGGGGGTGAAAACCGGAAGAGAGACTGACGGAAGCCCCAATCAAACGGCAAAACTCCCTCCAAAATTGAGACGTGAATTGCGGACCCCTGTCCGAAACGGCGTCTGACGGAAGGCCATGAATTCTGAAAACATTCTCAATGATGATTTGTGCCGTCTCTTTAGCAGAAGGAAGCTTAGCGAGGGGAATAAAATGAGCCGCCTTAGAGAACCTATCGACAACCGTTAGAATAACAGTCTTCCCGCTGACGAAGGAAGACCGGTAATAAAGTCTAAGGCGATGTGAGACCACGGTCGAGAGGGAATGGAAGCGGTCTGAGACGGCCGGCAGGAGGAGAGTTACCGGACTTAGTCTGCGCGCAGTCCGAACAAGCAGCCACGAAACGACGCGTGTCACGCTCCTGAGTGGGCCACCAGAAACGCTGGCGAATAGAAGCAAGCGTACCCCGAACGCCGGGATGGCCGGCTAACTTGGCAGAGTGAGCCCACTGAAGAACGGCCAGACGAATAGGAACGGGAACGAAAAGAAGGTTCCTAGGACAAGCGCGCGGCGACGGAGTGTGAGTGAGTGCTTGCTTTACCTGCCTCTCAATTCCCCAGACAGTCAACCCGACAACACGCCCCTCAGGAGAATCCCCTCGGGGTCGGTGGAGGCTACTGAAGAACTGAAGAGACGGGACAAAGCATCAGGCTTGGTGTTCTTTGAGCCCGGACGATAAGAAATAACGAACTCGAAACGAGCGAAAAACAGCGCCCAACGAGCCTGACGCGCATTAAGTCGTTTGGCAGAACGGATGTACTCAAGGTTCTTATGGTCTGTCCAAACGACAAAAGGAACAGTCGCCCCCTCCAACCACTGTCGCCATTCGCCTAGGGCTAAGCGGATGGCGAGCAGTTGCGGTTTCCACATCATAGTTACGTTCCGACGGCGACAGGCGATGAGAAAAATACGCGCAAGGATGGACCTTATCGTCAGAATGGGAGCGCTGGGACAGAATGGCTCCCACGCCCACCTCTGACGCGTCAACCTCGACAATGAACTGTCTAGAGGCGTCAGGTGTAACAAGGATAGGAGCGGATGTAAACGCTTCTTGAGGAGATCAAAAGCTCCCTGGGCGGAAACGGACCACTTAAAGCACGTCTTGACAGAAGTAAGGGCTGTGAGAGGAGCTGCCACCTGACCTACGAATGAAACGGCGATAGAAATTTGCGAAACCGAAAGCGCTGCAGCTCGACACGTGACTTAGGGGCGGGCCAATCACTGACAGCTTGGACCTTAGCGGAATCCATCTGAATGCCTTCAGCGGAAATAACAGAACCGAGAAATGTGACGGAGGAGACATGAAAAGCGCACTTCTCAGCCTTCACATAAAGACAATTCTCTAAAAGGCGCTGGAGAACACGTCGAGCGTGCTGAACATGAATCTGGGTGACGGTGAAAAAATCAGGATATCGTCAAGGTAAACGAAAACAAAGATGTTCAGCATGTCTCTCAGTACATCATTCACTAATGCCTGAAAGACAGCTGGAGCGTTAGCGAGACGAACGGCAGAACCCGGTATTCAAAGTGCCCTAACGGGGTGTTAAACGCCGTTTTCCACCGTCCCCCTCCCTGATGCGCACGAGATGGTAAGCGTTACGAAGGTCCAACTTAGTGAAAAACCTGGCTCCCTGCAGGATCTCGAAGGCTGAAGACATAAGGGGAAGCGGATAACGATTCTTAACCGTTATGTCATTCAGCCCTCGATAATCACGCAGGGGCGCAGGGTCCCGTCCTTTTTCTTAACAAAAAAACCCGCTCCGGCGGGAGAGGAGGAAGGGACTACGGTACCGGCGTCGAGAGCTACAGACAAATAATCTTCGAGAGCCTTACGTTCGGGAGCCGACAGAGAGTATAGTCTACCCGGGGAGTGGTACCCGGAAGGAGATCTATACTACAATCATACGACCGGTGAGGAGGAAGGGAGGTGGCCCTGGACCGACTGAAGACCGTGCGCAGATCATGATATTCCTCCGGCACCCTGTCAAATCACCAGGCTCCTCCTGTGAAGAGGGGGCAGAAGAAACAGGAGGGATAGCAGACATTAAACATTTCACATGACAAGAGACGTTCCAGGAGAGGATAGAATTACTAGACCAATTAATAGAAGGATTATGACACACTAGCCAGGGATGGCCCAAAACAACAGGTGTAAAAGGTGAACGAAAAATCAAAAAAGAAATGGTTTCGCTATGATTACCAGAGACAGTGAGGGTTAAAGGTAGTGTTTCACGCTGAATCCTGGGGAGAGGACTACCATCCAAGGCGAACATGGCCGTGGGCTCCCCTAACTGTCTGAGAGGAATGTCATGTTCCCGAGCCCAGGCTTCGTCCATAAAACAGCCCTCCGCCCCAGAGTCTATCAAGGCACTGCAGGAAGCTGCCGAACCGGTCCAGCGTAGATGGACCGACAGTACAGGATCTTGAAGGAGAGACCTGAGTAGTAGCGCTCACCAGTAGCCCTCCGCTTACTGATGAGCTCTGGCTTTTACTGGACATGAAATGACAAAATGACCAGCGGAACCGCAATAGAGACAGAGGCGGTTGGTGATTCTCCGTTCCCTCTCCTTAGTCGAGATGTGAATACCCCCCAGCTGCATGGGCTCAGCACCTGAGCCAGTGGAGGAAGATGGTAGTGATGCGGAGAGGGGGGAAACGGATAACGCGAGCTCTCTTACACGAGCTCGGTGACGAAGATCTACCCGTCGTTCTATATGAATAGCGAGTTCAATCAAAGAATCCACGCTGGAAGGAACCTCCCGGGAGAGAATCTCATCCTTTACCTCCGCGTGGAGACCCTCCAGAAAACGAGCGAGCAACGTCGGCTCGTTCCAGTCACTGGAGGCAGCAAGAGTGCGAAACTCTATAGAGTAGTCCGTTATGGATTGATTACCTTGACATAGGGAAGACAGAGCCCTGGAAGCTTCTTTCCCAAAAACTGAACGATCAAAAACCCGTATCATCTCCTCCTTAAAGTTCTGATACTGGTTAGTACACTCAGCCCTTGCCTCCCAGATTGCCGTGCCCCACTCACGAGCCCGTCCAGTAAGGAGAGATATGAGCGAGGCGATACGAGCTGTACCCCTGGAGTACGTGTTGGGCTGGAGAGAGAACACAATATCACACTGGGTGAGGAACGAGCGGCATTCAGTGGGCTCCCCAGAGTAACACGGTGGGTTATTAATTCTGGGCTCCGGAGACTCGGAAGCCCTGGAAGTAGCCAGTGGATCGAGGCGGAGATTGTGAATATGTTTCGAGAGGTCGGAGACTTGGGCGGCCAGGGTCTCAGCGGCATGTCGAGCAGCAGACAATTCCTGCTCGTGTCTGCCTAGCATCGCTCCCTGGATCTCGACGGCTGAGTAGAGAGGATCCGAAGTCGCTGGGTCCATTCTTGGTCGGATTCTTCTGTTATGCAGGTGAGTGAGGACCCAAAAGCGATTCAACAGAAACAGAGTCTTTTAATGTCCAAACAGGGAAAACATAAATCCTCAATCTTTACAGGAGATGTCCAAACAGGGAAAACATAAATCCTCTATCTTTACAGGAGAGTCCCCCTTCTAGTAGTAGAGGAGAATAGCAGGGCTAGCGGCAACAGACTGCTGGTCCCTCCGGGTAGGCGCGGGCCGTAGAGGACAGAGACACCTGCTCACACGCAGCATCTGATGAAGAGGCAGATTACGACAGGACGGGACAAGGGCAAAGCAAACAAGAATCCGACAAGGACAGAAGCAGAAACAGAGAGAGAAATAGAGACTTAATCAGAGGGCAAAAGAGGAGACAGGTGTGAGAGAGTAAATGAGGTCGTTAGGAGAATGGGGAACAGCTGGGAGCAGGAACGGAACGATAGAGAGAGAGAGATAGTAACCTAATACGACCAGCAGGGGGAAACGAAGAGAAGAGAAAGCACAGGGACAAGACATAACATGACAGTAAATATACACTGCCTTTTAATAATAACAATGACATGTCTTACGTGGGCCAGTTGTAGGTCCACCATCAGTAGATCCAGCAGTTGTTTGAGTCTGTGGATCTCCTGCAGTTTTCTCTGGTACTCCATTGCTTCTGTGGCTCTCTCTGCTTCTCTCTGTCTCTCTGCCTCCCTCTGTCTCTCTGCCTCCCTCTGTCTCTCTGCCTCACTCTGTCTCTCTGCTTCCCTCTCTCTCTCTGCCTCCCTCTGTCTCTCTGCTTCTCTCCCTCTCTCTGGCTCTCTGCCTCTCTCTGGCTCTCTGCCTCCCTCTGGCTCTCTGCCTCCCTCTGGCTCTCTGCCTCCCTCAGTCTCAGGATCTCAGCCTTCCACTCTTTCATTATACCCCTTTCTACTCTTCTTCTCCTCCTTTCATCTTTTAAAAGGGCTCTGAGATGGTCTGTCTCAGACTGTAATTGTTCAATGATCTTGTCCTTCTCCGTTCCACCATTCCTCTTCTTCTTTTCCTCCTCCCAGAGGCACACTTGAAGTCTGTCCATCTCCTTCTTCTGATTTGGATCGTTTGATCCTTCCCCCTCAACTCAAGCATGTGGGCTTCCTTCTCTGTACAGGTCTTCTTCTCTTCTCTCAGGAAGTGAACCTCCATCTCTGCCTGCTTGTAGCTGGGAGCAAAGGAATGTCAACACATTATTTAGGAAGTGAACTCAGACAATTTACTTCAATATTACAATAATAATTCAACATCTACTCAATTAAACATCCTTTAATCACACAACTCACATAACTGTGACTTACAGTATGTGAATGTGATGGGTTGACTGTCCATCATGGCCAGAGGTGGGTAATGTAGCTCTGGTCCAGGGCGTTACGTACAGCTTGCAGACACTGAGCCTTCCTTCAGCAAGCCGCACATAATGCCCTGGACCAGAGCTAGGTTATGTGATGAATGACTTACAGACTGTTCCATATGATAGGAGGGGGTAAGAAGACAGTCCCAGTAGGAGACGGAGATCGTCCAGAAGAATAACAACTCATGTACAAAAACACTGCAACACAAACAAGTTACAACGTGAAATCGCCTCTATCCCATTCAGCCTCTATCAAATTCAGACCGTAGAGGACAAAACTACATCTCCCATAATGCAGCACCAGTGGGCAGCTAACCGTCTGCATCACAGAAAGGCATGCTAGCTAGCAACAGCAGGACTTTTAGCACTCTGTAAACTATATTAATAACAATAAAACTCTGAAAGTTACATGTTTCAATAGTCTCACACTCCCCTATAACAATATCTACAGCATTAACATTGGGATGTTTTATTTATTTCACGTTATGGACTTCTACAAAGGAGTAATCTGCAACACATACCTTTCTCTCAGTGTTTTCTCAGACTGAGGAGAACGGGAGCTACGGGTTGTACCAGGGTGTTGACGCAAGCACCCAGATGAAATAAAATACATTTAATGAAACAAAACCTCAAGATGTTAACATCATTCAGCTACTGTAGTTCCGTACCTAACATAAACAGTAGCGCAACAATTGAAAATAGACACCAAAAGTAAATTTCCTGGCGATCATAGCGATCTGACTCCCCCCCTGCTGTCTGAACTTGGAATATTCCTGTTCGCGGGCTTGGGCCACTGACCCCCAACCTGGTTGTTCTGTTCTGCCTTGTGTACTATTCTAATCATTTGAAGTTTGATGGAATGACCTTTTCAACTCTACTACATTTATATGTAGATTATATTTGGGTTTTATATTTCATATTTGATTGATGATTAGGCCTATGACTTTTGATTCCTCTTTGGCTACCTTGCACCATATTGTCATCTCTCTTGCTATATCTTAAACTTTATGCCCTTAGATAAATTACAACATCATTATCTAAAGGGGGTGAATCCTCACTGCAGAAATAATAAATAGTGGGGAGAGAGTTGTGATTGTATGTTTGTTTGTACAGTTATGGCTGTAATGTTATTATTTTGTGTTCTCACTAAACACCCACATTTTTATTTGTGTGGGAAATGTTTGTAGGCTATGGTTGCTGTTTGTATTTCATTGAACTTTAGGCCCATACAAAGACAAATCACACAACATAGAATTCCAAATAACCTTAGGCAAAAATACACGAAATAAAAGTCAAGTGAAAATAGTTATAAATGTCTTTATCGATTATGAGTAGCTAAACATTATCGACCTTTGGACACTGGTGCGCAGGAGAACCCCAAGCTGTCAATCAAGCAGGCGCGGTGAACGGATTATGACGCAACAATACAGCTCCAGAACAGAGAAAGTTCATGCCAAAGTTATTATTCGGTTCCACACTAAAACTGAGGTTTGACACGTGTGATTTGAGGTGAGTCAAATATTTACAAAACATTAACCATCCGCTTCGTTATTTCTGTTGCTATCAATCACTCCATCTGTATCTACTCTTCTGTCTGTCGGACTATCTGAATTGTCTGTGTGCTGTCTAGCCAGCATATGCCAGAAAGGTTCTTTCACATAGGCTCATATTCACAAAGTCTCATAGAAGGAGTGCTGATCAATAATCAGTTTGGTCTTTTAAATGAAACTGAATACGTTTTGATGGACAGGAGGAGACCTGATCCTAGATCAGCACTCCTACCCTGAAACACTTTGTGAACACAATCCAGGTGTACTGTGATTATGAAGTTGTGATGAGGTATTATTATATTAGTTGTGCTGATGCATGATGGGTTGTAGGCTAGAGCTTGAGGACTCAACTCTGAAGACTGTTTCTGAATTCACTGACCTGGTGAGTAAATGTTGTGTACAATGGCACCATCTAGTGACAGAAACATAGAAACACACATTGTTGCTGAACGAAAGCATCTCTTTATTTTCCAGAAATAAAACTTGTAGACCTTTCCTGCAGTCTCTGAGGAGATGGACAGCTCTTCTTCTTCTGGACGATCTCCGTCTCCTACTGGGACTGTCTTCTTACCCCCTCCTATCATATGGAACAGTCTGTAAGTCATTCAACACATAACCTAGCTCTGGTCCAGGGCATTATGTGCGGCTTGCTGAAGGAAGGCTCAGTGTCTGCAAGCTGTACGTAACGCCCTGGACCAGAGCTACACATTACCCACCTCTGGCCATCATGGACAGTCAACTCATCACATTCACGTATTGTAAGTCACAGTTGTGTGATTTGTGTTATTAAAGACAGTTAAATTGAGCAGAAGTTGAATTATTATTTTAATATTGTAGTAAATTGTCTGAGTTCACTTCCTAAATAATGTGTTGACATTCCTTTGCTCCCAGCTACAAGCAGGCAGAGATGGAGGTTCACTTCCCGAGAGAAGAGAAGAAGACCTATACAGAGAAGGAAGCCCACATGCTTGAGTTGATGGGGAAGGATCGAACGATCCGAAATCAGAAGAAGGAGATGGACAGACTTCAAGTGTGCCTCTGGGAGGAGGAAAAGAAGAAGAGGAATGGTGGAACGGAGAAGGACAAGATCATTGAACAATTACAGTCTGAGACAGACCATCTCCGAGCCCTTTTAAAAGATGAAAGGAGGAGAAGAAGAGTAGAAAGGGGTATAATGAAAGAGTGGAAGGCTGAGATCCTGAGACTGAGGGAGGCAGAGAGCCAGAGGGAGGCAGAGAGCCAGAGGGAGGCAGAGAGCCAGAGGGAGGCAGAGAGCCAGAGGGAGGCAGAGAGCCAGAGAGAGGCAGAGAGCCAGAGAGAGGCAGAGAGACAGAGAGAAGCAGAGAGACAGAGAGAAATAGAGAGACAGAGAGAAGCAGAGAGACAGAGGGAGGCAGAGAGAGAGAGGGAAGCAGAGAGACAGAGGGAGGCAGAGAGACAGAGGGAGGCAGAGAGACAGAGAGAAGCAGAGAGAGCCACAGAAGCAATGGAGTACCAGAGAAAACTGCAGGAGATCCACAGACTCAAACAACTGCTGGATCTACTGATGGTGGACCTACAACTGGCCCACGTAAGACATGTCATTGTTATTATTAAAAGGCAGTGTATATTTACCCAGCTGAAAATGAATAGTGGCTGACAGCGGTATGCTAACCCAATGTTAACTTTTATTCCTTTCCTTAACCCTTACCTTAACCTCACTGAAACTATACCTAACCTTACCTTAACCCAACCCTAGGTCCTGAACCTAACCTTCATTTATCTCAACCCCTATGCCTTTCTTCTGCCGGTTGAATATCCACTTCCTTATTAACGTCATTACTGTTGTTGTTGTTGATAACTGTATCTGTGCAGGTTGTAAATAGTTGCATTAGTGAAGCATCATTTGTAGGAGTCATTTCTACAAGCATAAACATCAGAGGCCACATTGTTGTAACATCACACAAATTGTAACAGGAATTTCTCAAACCCCTAACTGAATGGGCAAGAAGGTTGTGTGTTTGTATTTGTACACATTTTGGACATAATTGATTCCATAAAATGTCTCATAATTTTTTCAAACAATGTCAATACATTAATTGACAATGAATTGTCCAGATGAATTGATCAACATGACCCTGCTATTGATGTTGTCCAGTGTTTGATTCAATTACCTAGCTCTAGGTTGTATTTCTGTGTATCATTCTCTGCAAATCCTTTGAAAGTATGTCTTGGTAATAGATTATCACTAATTTTACCTTTTAAAATGAAGCAAGAGATTGAGAGATTGAGGCTATGGCAGAAAGTCATGGAGGATCAGCGACCAAGACTGGCCTGGAACAACAAACCTATTGAAACAGGAAGAGAGAGGGAAAGAGAGAGAGAAAGGGAGATGGAAAGTGAGAGAAAAGCAAAATTGGAAAGACAAGAAATGAAGAAGAAAGTGGAACAGGCAGAAGAAACGATAAAAGCGTTAGAACGAGAGATTGAGAGATTGAAAGAGATTGAGAAGGAAATCATATTGGAAAGAGAAAGAGACATGCGTATTGCAGAGAATGAGAAAGTCAAACTGGTTAACGAAAAGGTAAAAGAGTTAGAGAGAGAGGTTGAGAGACTGGAAGAAGATATGACAACAAAAGAGATTCAATACAAAATCAAATTTGAAAGAGCGAAAGAAGCGTTTAGAAGACAGAATGAGAGAGTGAAACAGGTTAACCAAAATGTACTGGTGTTAGACAGAGAGGTTGTGAGAATGAAAGAAGAGATTAGATTGAAAGACGAGACTGAACCAGAGAGAACATTTGATAGAGACAGAGAGAGAGAAAATGATTGGAGACGAAGTGAAGAGGAGATGAAAAATAGAGTGGAGAGAGAGATGGAGATTGCCCTCATCAATGACAAAAAGACGTCTGAATTGGAGGAAGTCTTCAAGAAAATCAAGGAACAGCAGATAGAATTAGAAAATATGGAAACAGACAAATATAAATGGAAACAGAACCAAATGGACATGGAGGAGAAGATGGAGGGTGAGCACAACAAACAGAAAGAGGTAGAAAGAAAGAGAATGGAGAAAATACCAAAACAGAGACAAGAAGAAGATGAGAAGAAGAAGGAGATGGAGAGAGAAGAAGAAGAGGAGAGACGCAAACAGAAGCACATAGAGATGGAAGAGGAAGAAAGAGAGAGGGAGAAAGAGAGACAGAGAGAGATCAAAAGGAAGAGAATGGAGAAGAGACAGAAAATTATGGAAAGAGAAGAAGAGAGACAGAGAGAGATTGAAAAGAGATTGAAGAACAAAGATGTAAACAGAAGCAAATAGAGATGGAAGAGGTAGAACGAGAGAGGGAGAAAGAGAGACAGAGAGAGATCAAAAGGAAGAGAATGGAGAAGAGACAGAAAATTATGGAAAGAGAAGAAGAGAGACAGAGAGAGATTGAAAGAGAGATTGAAGAAGAAAGATGTAAACAGAAGCAAATAGAGATGGAAGAGCTAGAACGAGAAAGGGAGAAAGAGAGACAGAGAGAGATCAAAAGGAAGAGAATGGAGAAAAGAGACAGAAAATCAAAGAAAAGAGAATGGAAAGAGAAGAAAAGAGGCAGAGAGAGATTGAAAGAGAGCACGAAGAAGAAAGAGAGAGGGAGAAAGAGAGACAGAGAGAGATCAAAAGAAAGATAATGGAAAAGAGACAAAAACATATCGGAGGAGAAGAAGAGAGACAGAAAGAGATTGAAAGAGAGAATGAAGAACAACTATTTAAACAGAAGCAAATAGAGATGGAAGAGGAAGAACGAGAAGAAGAGAGACAGAGAGCGATCGAAGAGAAAGAGAGACAGAGAGAGATGGGAGAGAAAGAAAGACGACAACAACAAGAGGAGAGAAAGATAATGTTTGAGAGAGATCAAGAAGAAGAAAATATATGGAAACAGAAGCAAATTGACATGGAGAAGGAGGGAAGAGAGGGGGAGAACAAGAGACAGAGAGAGATAGAAGAGATACACAGACGACAACAACAAGAGGAGAGACAGAATCAAAAGGAGAAGGAGAAAGAAAGGGAGAAAGACAATGAGAATCAGAGAGAGATGGAATTAAAAGATCAGCAACAGAAAGAGATGGAGAAAGAAAAGATGATTATGAGAGAAAGGGAGGAAGCAGGAAGAAGAAAGGAGGGGCAGAAAAATATTTTTGGGGAAATTGAGGGACAGAATGAACTGGAGATAGAACAGGAGAGAGAGATGGAAGAAAAGCAGGAAGTGATTAAGGAAGCAGAGGAAGAGTACAGGGAAAGAGAAGAGAGAGGAAAGGAAGTAAGCATGAAGAAACATGTAGTAGTTAATGTTAAAGCAAAAGCACGGGAAGTCTTCAATAGGCGTAAAGAGAGGAGGTTAGAAGTGTTGAAGGGGGAACGAGAACACATAGAAAGAGGACAACAAATCAGGAGGGAGAAGGAGGAAAGACGGCTGGAGATGGAAAGAAAACAGGAGAGGGCAAGACAACAAGAGGAGCAGGATAGAAAACAAGAGATTGAAATTGCTAGACAGAAAGAAATGTTGAGACTAAGAGAGGAGGAGAGGCAGAGAGAGGAGGAGAGAGAGGAGCAGAGAAAGAAAGCCATTAAATGCCATTTATCTTTAATCAGAGAGAGAGAAAATATAATAGAGGCAAAAAAAAAGAAAGGAGATGGTGGAAGAGGAAAGAAGGGAGATCCTTGAGTACAAGAGGGGTGAGTTAGAGGAGGAGGAGAAGGAAGATGACAAGGAGGACATTCTCCACCTGATAAAAGTATCAGAAGGAGAGCTGTGGGCTGGGTGAATAAAACATGGGAGAAGAGGAACCTCAGAAAGATAGAGAGAACGTATCAGAGAGAGGCTGAGGAGGGCCATAAGATCGTCCACATAGGTAAGACCTGTTTTCCCTCTACTTATGACATCATCCTCTTTAGTCTCCTCTACACACATAAGTTCCACACCAGTCATCATGTTGCATCATTGTTTCAATATAAAACTACTGTCCAAAGAATATGTTAGCTGACATGGCTCATTGAGTGACTGACTGACATAACAAGAAAAATACTGCTGATAACAACCACGTTTTTAAATGGTACCTTGTGTCATCTACTAGTCTAACTCTCAAGACTAAGTAAAGAACCAGAAAGAGTTCCTAAAAACACACACAAAAACGTGTTTTGGGGGGATCCGGGGCTACTAGTGGCCATGGGGCCCTAAGCGATCACATATGCCCTGGCACTATACAAAGAATAGGTGCCATTCTGGACTCATGTTCAACTTAGGGCCAGGACAATTCGGGATGGGAATTATTGCACTTTATTGACACATTCCATGCCTTGCTCAACTGAAAAGAGTAAAGAATCATTGAGATCCAATTGTGTTTTCTATTCTTCATTCCCTGTGTCCATTACATTTAAGTTGATACCAGATCCACTAAGTTGAATGTAAACTCTACTTCTTCTCCTCCCAGCCATCCCTGGACACACAAGGCTAACATCCACCATGACCCGGGCAGAGAGAGAGAGGGAGAAGAGGAAGGAGCTGCTGAAGGCTGAGGAGAGAAGGAAGAAGATGGAGGATTTCAACAAGCAGTGGAGAGAGCGGTCCCTGCTTAAAAACACACGCATCAACAACTGAAGGAGGAGAGGGAGAGGATGAAGGAAAACTACCTGGATCAGATGAATCTGGAGGCTGATGCTCAAATCAACACCCGGTGTCTAACCACCCAACACAGCCACGATTACAACCACGGTCAGGAGTTGCCCTGGTGGGCCACAGGCCAACAAGTAAGCCAAGAGCCCACTGGATCTGCTGATGGCCACCAGGAAAGGCCAAGGAGGCAACAGGCATGGGCAGACAACCAGGAGGGGAGTTCAGAGAACCAGCAGGAGGGGCCAGAGAACCATCAGGGGGGGCCAGACAGCCAGCAGCTAGAAGCTCCAGAAGAGGCTGAAACATCAGAGCCAATCTCCAACACAAAGACAAAGAAAAAGCCAAGCATCTGGAAGAAAATTAGGATGGGGTAAAGAATGTTTAAACATCTATTCATGTTTTACACTGTTAATATACATGTCATCACTTTAAAAAGTGACATTATCCAAATGTGTGGGTTTAGTGTACATGCAACACACATGTAAATATATAGATACTTACCTGTCTCTGTGATGTCTTACAGCATTCCTGACGTGCTGTCTGCCTAGAGCTGGAACTCAATGAAGCCACAGTTCCACTGGAGGTTACGTTGGTAATTAAAAGTGTCGCCCAATAATTCCTCCTCCTCTTTAAGTCATCGAGCCACATTTCCTCCTCAAAACATTATAGTCTCCTCAAGCCAGCAAGTATCCTCTTTATCAGGCAACAAACCATCGAAGGTCAGTGACCCTCCTCCCAAGAACAGAGACTCTCATCTGTATCCTAGTTAAATTAATCTCTGCTTACCACCTCTACAGTCCTAGAAAATATCCCAAAAATGGAAATGGTTTCAACAGAAGTCCTCCCCTCAGACCAGTGGCTCCACAGACCAGAGTTTCTCATCTTTATTCAAGTTGAATGCAACTCTGATCATTTCCACCACCTCTCCTGTTAAGGAGGTGCTGAAAAGGAGGTCTGGGAGGAGGTCTGCAGGTAGCCTGGACCGGACCGGTAGCAGCTAAGTTGCTGGCTCCATCCCCGGGCAGAGCTGCTCAAGTCAGGCCAGTGATGTTTGATGATGTCATCTTTGTTAGCAAAGTTTTATTCTTTAATAAAATCATTTAGTAAAAAAGCAATATTGTTGTTACGGTGTGGATTGTTTTGTTATTTATTAGAATTGAAACATGCAGTAGTCATGGTAGATGTTAGACTTTCAATGAGACACCTAACATTCCATCAGTTTGATACAATGTCTGACATGTTATATTAGAGAGGAGTCCTCTATACACATCTATTTTAGACCATAGGAGAAATATCAGATTGAAATAGCTTCTCTAAGAGTCTGAGGAGAGAGCAACAGTAGACGCATCGTTAGCTCTCCCACCTCCAGTTCAGTACTCGGGTCATTCCACCAATTGAGTACCTTTTGGGGAGTGTAACTTTATATTTCACCTAATTCTAATATTCTGTCATAAAGAGCACATGTTCAACTTAATAAAACACATGTTTTCCCATCTCAACAGTAACAAATACATACTATAGCAAGTGCCTATTAAGGGCCAAATAAAGTGACAGGGTTGACTGTAACAGAGTTGACTATTTCATCTAGAATCAACCATAGATCCCCATGTGACAGGGGGAATGGAATGCAAGCTTACCAAACACATGTAAATAGTTTAAACATTTCTAGACTGTCTATCTATAGGTAACAGGGTTGGTGTGTTATAATTCACCCACCCAGTGGTGATTGCAGCATGTACATCTTGGTGGGGAAAACAAATGTGGTTTCTACTGACACTTGAGATGTACAAACTATGGCACAAGGGGACAACGAGTGGACTATAGGATATCGGTAATTTAGATTAAGACAATGAGAGACCTAGGATGAACGTCGTCAATATAACTATGTGTTCAGCACTTTTGAAATGTGCAGCGACAGAATTTTGAACATGGGCCATTCTTACAGTATTCTCCCTGTACACAAGTCATAACTGCATATAAGCAGACAATGAAAGCTCTTACAATATTTGATGATTACATTTCTCTAAAACAGGCTATAGTCTACATGTGCACCACCAAGTCAGAGCAGTAGGCTAAGTTATGAGAGGGGAAAGGGACAACATTATTAGGGTGAGGCACATGGGCTACTAACAGCTTACTACACAACATACACTTAGTATTACTTTCTTATCTACAGTATACACATCTCCCTGGCATATTACATCATTTATAGAGCAGCAGTCAATACATTGTTGGACTCACCTTGTTGTGTTGTGCTCACTTGAACAGGAAGGTGTAGCGGCGGTTTGGCATCAAAGTCTGTCATTCTCTGGATTTATGGTTCTTTCAAGACAACTGGATAAGGCAGTTAACCTACTGTTCCTAGGTAGTTGTTGTAAATAAGAATTAGTTCTTAACTGACTGAACTAGTTAAATAAATAAAAAACAAATAAATGTAATATTCTAAATCAGCTGATGATAGTGAATAAGTTAAACCCCTTGTTTTTACCATTCGGTGTCATTCACTTTTTGGAGGTGAAATGTAGCTAAAAATGTGCCATCCTCTGTTCAGAGGGTTAAGGAACCGTCTTAAAACTGCATCGCATACAATTGCCTGTAAATGGAAAATATCAATACCTTCTCAACGACATGACATAGAGATCTCAAACAAATTTGACACTGATAAGAGACCTCTTTTCTGGAATGCAATTAGTTACATTTTATTTTACTTCTCTAAAATCTACAAAATGTAAAATAAATCACTTTACATAAAAGTACTTCAAAAAAACATCAATATCTTCCCCTCCATATAACTTTCATGAATACAATCAACTGATATTGGTTCAGGGACGTCATGCCTCCAATCAACAGTAATTTGTGTTGTATTTGTTGACTTTGGATACTTTTTTACAAACGTTAATTAAATTTGCATGAATAATACTTTAAAATGTCAATAGATTCCACCCCATGTGACATTGATGAGTTAAACTAACTGTGATTGGTTCAGGGACCTCATCCCTCCAATCAATATCAATTGCTTTTGTATTTCTAGACTTTGGTGATATTCTACCAACTTAAATTGACTTTACAGTAAAGATACTTTCTTAAAACGTCAATAGCTTCCACCCCATATTACTTTAATGAATACGAACAACTATCATTGGTTCAGGAACCACATCCCACTAATAAACTTACTTTCAATTTTTATTAAATTAATTTGAATTGACTTTACCTGAAAAATGCTTCCCTAAAACTTCAGATATTGGTTCACAGACCTCTTCCCTCCAATCCATGGTAATTACGTTTGGACTTTGGACATTACAAATTAAGTCAAATTGAAAACATTATTGGTGTTGTTGAATTAGGTTTTCATAATAGCAAGCTAGGACCGATGGTTTGGTTATCTAAACTAGCAAGTATGTTTGTTTGGTTACCAAGGCAACTACTGTAGCTATCTAGTAAACTTGCTAGCTACTTCAATGGATGTTGAACACATTTCTACCGGCAAATGTGTTAAATTATAGCCATGGTATAAAAGGGATAATCAACTCAGGGCTTTATGGTTCTCTGGAAAATAATGCAAGTCCATGGAAGGTCAGTTCCACAGTGTTCATTATTTACCATAGAACTCATAGTCCCTCGTTGATTATCCCTTACATCACTTTATGAGCTGGATTTGCCTTTCTTTGCAACAGTGGAAGCTGCTGAGGAGAAGACGGCTCATAATAATGGTTGGAAATGAGTCAATGGAGTGGTATCAACCACATCCAAGATGTGGTTTCCATGTGTTTGATACCACTCAATTGATTTAATTCCAAACATTATTATGAGTTGTCTTCCCCTCAGCAGCCTCCACTGCTTTGCAGTTTTCAGTTGTTAGCATTTAGCTAACAGCGTCTATGTGAATTTGTTATCAGTTTGTGCTACTTTGTTAGCATTCTGGTAATAGAGGGCAATAGGTTTTTCTTGTGTTGTTAGCACCCACTCATGTGCTATGCCGGTAATACTGTAAATCCCGGTATGAGAGAAGGATGGTATGATAATATGAACATCTGGATACCGCCCAACCCTTATCACCACAACTACCTACCACACCTACCTACCAAAACTGCCACACCTACTTATCCCAACTACCACATCTACTTACCACAACTACCACGCCTACGTACCACATCTATCAAACCTACCTACCACAACTACCACACCTACGTGCCACATCTACCAAACCTACCTACCACTCCTACCTACCACTACTACCACACCTGCCTACCACAACTACCACTCAATGTACCACAACTACCCCACCTATCTACCAAAACTACCATACCCACCTACCACAACCACTACACCAACCTACCACAACTACCACATCGACCATCACCACAACTATCACATCTACAGTCACCACAACTAAAACCTACCATCAACAAACCTACCTAACAGAACTACCATATATACCTACCACAACTACCTACCACAACTACCACACTTACCTACCACAACTACCACCACTACCACACTTACCTAGCACAACTACCACACTTACCTCGCACAACTACCTACTATAACTACCACATCTACCTACCACAACTTCCACACCTACCTACTACAACTACCACACATACCTATCACAACTACCACATCTACGTACCACAACTACCATACCTACATAGCACATCTACCAAACCTACCTACCACAACTACCACGCATATGTACCACATCTACCAAACCTACCTACTACAACTACCACACCTACAAACCACAACTACCACACCTACTTACTACAACTACCACACCTACCTACCACAACTACCACACCTAACTACCACAACTACCACCCAATGTACAACAAACCCCACCTACCTACCAAAACTACCATGCCTACCTACCACAACTACTACACTAACCTACCACAACTACTACATCGACCATCACCACAACTACCACATCTACCATCACCACAACTAAAACACCTACCATCAACAAACCACAACTACCAAAACCTACCTTCAACACACCTACCATCACCACACCTACCATACCTACCATCATCACACTTACAATCACTACATTTACCACACCTACCATCACCACACCTAACATAGCTACCATCACACACCTACCTTCCTACCATCATTACACCTACCATCCCTACGATCACCACACCTGCCAACACCACACCTACCACACCTACCATCATCACACTTACAATCACTACATTTACCACACCTACCATCACCACACCTAACAAAGCTACCATCACACACCTACCATCACCCACCTACCACACCTACCATCACCACACCTACCATCACCCCACCTACCACATCTACCATATAATCACATCTACCATAACCACACCTACCATACCTACCTTCAACACACCTACCATCACCACACCTACCATGCCTACCATCATCACACTTACAATCACTACATTTACCACACCTACCATCACCACACCTAAAATAGCTACCATCACCACACCTACCATCACCACACCTAACATACCTACCATCACACACCTACCATCCCTACCATCACCACATCTACCAAACCTACCATCCCCACACCTACCATACCTAACTTCACCACACCTACTATCCCTACCATCACCACACCTGCCATAACCACACCTTCCATCACCACACCTACCATCACCACACCTGCCATCACCACACCTGCCATCACCCACACCTGCCATCACCACACCTGCCATCACCACACCTACCATCACCACACCTACCTTCACACACCTACCATCACCACACCTGCCATCACCACACCTACCATCACGACACCTACCATCACACCTGCCATCACCACACCTACCATCACCACACCTGCCATCACCACACCTACCTTCACCACACCTACCATCACCACACCTGCCATCACCACACCTACCATCACGACACCTACCATCACACCTGCCATCACCACACCTACCATCACCACACCTGCCATCACCACACCTACCATCACCACACCTACCATCACCACACCTGCCATCACCACACCTGAGTAGAGTACCACATCACTGCCATCACCACACCTGAGTAGAGTACCACATCACTGCCATCACCACACCTGAGTAGAGTACCACATCACTGCCATCACCACACCTACCATCACCACACCTACCATCACCACACCTGCCATCACCACACCTACCATCACCACACCTGCCATCACCACACCTGAGTAGAGTACCACATCACTGCCATCACCACACCTGGGTAGAGTACCACATCACTGCCATCACCACACCTGGGTAGAGTACCACATCACTGCCATCACCAGACCTGGGTAGAGTACCACATCACTGCCATCACCACACCTGGGTAGAGTACCACATCACTGCCATCACCAGACCTGGGTAGAGTACCACATCACTGCTTGCCTTTCTTTACACAGCAGCTTTAATGGGAAATACAACATTGACCAATAAAGTGTTCTGTTGACTTTTTGACTTTTAAAAGATTAAATACATCACTGTCTTTTGTTTTTGTTGTCTGAAAGTCATGCCAGTATAGTCTTGGAGTGCAGAGTGTTTTGTAGTCTGTGAAAGCCATGCCAGTATAGTCTTGGAGTGCAGAGTGTTTTGTAGTCTGTGAAAGTCATGCCAGTATAGTCTTGGAGTGCAGAGTGTTTTGTAGTCTGTGAAAGTCATGCCAGTATAGTCTTGGAGTGCAGAGTGTTTTTGTAGTCTGTGAAAGCCATGCCAGTATAGTCTTGGAGTGCAAAGTGTTTTGGTAGTCTGTGAAAGTCATGCCAGTATAGTCTTGGAGTGCAGAGTGTTTTTGTAGTCTGTGAAAGCCATGCCAGTATAGTCTTGGAGTGCAGAGTGTTTTTGTAGTCTGTGAAAGCCATGCCAGTATAGTCTTGGAGTGCAGAGTGTTTTTGTTGTCTGTGAAAGTAATGCCAGTAAGTGAGCATGACTTGAGTAAGTCTTGAGTAAGTCTAAAAGTGTTTGGTTTAAAATATACTTAAGTATCAAACGTAAATGTACAAGTATAAATAATTTCAAATTCCTCTTATTAAGCAAAGCAGATGGACACATTTTCTACCTTTTAAAATTGTATTTACAGATAGCCACACTCAGACATCATTTACAAACGAAGTGTCTGTGTTTAGTGAGTCCGCCAGATCAGAGGCAGTAGGGATGACCAGGGATGTTCTCTTGATAAGTGTGTGAATTTGAATGAGGAGGACTTTCATGACATGATATCTTTCTCTCTCTCTCTCTCTCTCTCTCTCTCTCTCTCTCTCTCTCACACTCTCTCACTCTCTCTCTCACACTCTCGCCTGCCAGGCGTTCAACTCACTGTCAAACAAACTTTTCATCGTTCTTCTGCCTGTGTCCTTCATTATTTACATTTGCAGTTTTTCTCTGTTTGCTCAGGCACCATCTTTGAAACTATAGGCTATTTTGGCAAAACTCTACACTCTAACCACAAAACCTTACACCAAAACAGCTAAATGTTATACATCTCTTGCAAAAACAAACAATTCTTTCAAAACTCTTCAAACTCTTAATTTGTTTTGTTTTGTTACGTCAATACAGTAGACACAAACCATTGTTTGAGTAAACCTCTTCCTCTTCCTTCTCCTTGTCCTCCTCTAGTTCTCACCCCTCTTTACTCTCTGTCCCATATTGGCC
Organism: Oncorhynchus nerka; assembly: GCF_034236695.1. Taxonomy (NCBI): domain Eukaryota; kingdom Metazoa; phylum Chordata; class Actinopteri; order Salmoniformes; family Salmonidae; genus Oncorhynchus; species Oncorhynchus nerka. Next base: position 40,375 of record NW_027038972.1, read on the forward strand.
TCCATTGTTGTCCAAACCGAATGTTTACCTGTGGCCTATATATAGTGCTGAAGCTCTGATTTGTAAGTGAACTCATTATCTGAAAGTGTTTTCACGTGTCAATGTGGAAAGGCAAATGGCAAAAGAGTGTAGCAATGTAAAAACCAATGTTTACAGTTTTGCTAGAAGTGTGTTATTAAATTGCAAACTGAGTGTAAAGCAGAGTTGTGCATTCAGTTTGGCACACTTGGTAAATGCATTGGCTACACGTGTTAATGGTTTCAGATATAGTGCTTCAAGAATCACTGTCAGTGTTTAACCAGGGCTAAGGGTCCCGCTAGTGGGACAACTTCCGGGGGAATATGGAGGCGCGCAATTCAAATAATTAATCATAAATATCATGGATTTTAAACATTTATGTACATATAAGTGTCTTATATCGGCTGAAAGCTTAAATTCTTGTTAATCTAACTGCACTGTCCGATTTACAGTAGCAATTACAGTGAAAACATGCCATGTGATTGTTTGAGGACAACGCCCCACATCAGAATATTCTTCCACCGGCCCAGGTTACATACATTCACATGGCTGCGCCCTCAGAGCATGCGCAGACCAGCTGGCTGGTGTGTTTACGGACATATTCAATCAATTCCTATCCCAGTCTGCTGTTCCCACATGCTTCAAGAGGGCCACCATTGTTCCTGTTCCCAAGAAAGCTAAGGTAACTGAGCTAAATTACTACCGCCCTGTAGCACTCACTTCCGTCATCATGAAGTGCTTTGAGAGACTAGTCAAGGACCATATCACCTCCACCCTACCTGACACCCTAGACCCACTCCAATTTGCTTACCGCCCAAATAGGTCCACAGACGATGCAATCTCAACCACACTGCACACTGCCCTAACCCACCTGGACAAGAGGAATACCTATGTGAGAATGCTGTTCATCGACTACAGCTCGGCATTCAACACCATAGTACCCTCCAAACTCTTCATCAAGCTCGAGTCCCTGGGTCTCGACCCCGCCCTGTGCAACTGGGTACTGGACTTCCTGACGGGCCGCCCCCAGGTGGTGAGGGTAGGTAACAACATCTTCACCCCGCTGATCCTCAACACTGGGGCCCCACAAGGGTGCGTTCTGAGCCCTCTCCTGTACTCCCTGTTCACCCACGATTGCGTGGCCACGCACGCCTCCAACTCAATCATCAAGTTTGCGGACGACACTACAGTGGTAGGCTTGATTACCAACAACGACGACATGGCCTACAGGGAGAAGGTGAGGGCCCTCGGAGTGTGGTGTCAGGAAAATAACCTCACACTCAACGTCAACAAAACTAAGGAGATGATCGTGGACTTCAGGAAACAGCAGAGGGAGCACCCCCCTATCCACATCGATGGGACAGTAGTGGAGAGGGTAGTAAGTTTTAAGTTCCTCGGCGTACACATCACAGACAAACTGAATTGGTCCACCCACACAGACAGCATCGTGAAGAAGGCGCAGCAGCGCCTCTTCAACCTCAGGAGGCTGAAGAAATTTGCCTTGTCGCCAAAAACACTCACAAACTTCTACAGATGCACAATCGAGAGCATCCTGTCGGGCTGTATCACCGCCTGGTACGGCAACTGCTCCGCCCACAACCGTAAGGCTCTCCAGAGGGTAGTGACGTCTGCACAACGCATCACCAGGGGCAAACTACCTGCCCTCCAGGACACCTACACCACCTGATGTCACAGGAAGGCCATAAAGATCATCAAGGACAACAACCACCCGAGCCACTGCCTGTTCACCACACTATCATCCAGAAGGCGAGGTCAGTACAGGTGCATCAAAGCTGGGACCGAGAGACTGAAAAACAGCTTCTATCTCAAGGACATCAGACTGTTAAACAGCCACCACTAACATTGAGTGGCTGCTGCCAACACACTGACTCAACTCCAGCCACTAATAATGGGAATTGATGGAAATTGATGTAAAATAGATCACTAGCCACTTTAAACAATGCTACTTAATATAATGTTTACATACCCTACATTATTCATCTCATATGTATATGCATATACTGTACTCTATCATCTACTGCATCTTTATGTAATACATGTATCACTAGCCACTTTAAACTATGCCACTTTGTTTACATACCCTACATTACTCATCTCATATGTATATACTGTACTCAATACCATCTACTGTATCTTGCCTATGCCGTTCTGTACCATCAATCATTCATATATCTTTATGTACATATTCTTCATCCCTTTAAACTTGTGTGTATAAGTTAGTAGTTTTGGAATTGTTAGGTTAGATTACTCGTTGGTTATTACTGCATTGTCGGAACTAGAAGCACAAGCATTTCGCTACACTCACATTAACATCTGCTAACCATGTATATGTGACAAATAAATTGGATTTGATTTGATTTGAATTAGTGCTCCCGCTCACCTGATATACCATGCCAGGCGTTTATAATACTGATGTTAATTGGAGACGGAAGGGGTTAAGGTGTGGTCTTTACTCCCAAATTTCACTTCAATATAACTTCCAAATGAAGAGAGACAATGAGACATAAAATAATCTGGAGGAAAAAATGCAATTTTATGGACAACGGTGGATGGTTCTTAAAATAACCTTGGTGTTATGGGGCTCTTGAAAGAGCTGTTTCACTCCACTGCATACTGCCATGGGACTTCACCTGCTGGCGATGAGAAGTAGGTGGTCAGCTTCTCCCTCACCTGGAGTGCCTGTCTGGGCGTTGTTGGCACCTGCCCTGGTCACATCAGGAAGGTGACCATTTGGCGTGCCCATCTCCATCCGGAGCGGCTCCTGGAATGACCTCCGCAGGTAGTTGTGGAGAACACATGTGGCGTGCAGATGGGGAGGTCCCGGTCTTCAGCCCCAGGTAGTGATGCAGATGGGG